>NC_084755.1:16657275-16717275 GCF_033978785.1 Entelurus aequoreus
GTTTTCTATTCATCAATTAGCCTTCTGAGCCAATGAGCAAACACATTGTACCATTAGAACACTGGAGTGATAGTTGCTGGAAATGGGCCTCTATACACCTATGTAGATATTGCACCAAAAACCAGACATTTGCAGCTAGAATAGTCATTTACCACATTAGCAATGTATAGAGTGTATTTCTTTAAAGTTAAGACTAGTTTAAAGTTATCTTCATTGAAAAGTACAGTGCTTTTCCTTCAAAAATAAGGACATTTCAGTGTGACCCCAAACTTTTGAACGGTTGTGTATGTATATATATATATATATATATATATATATATATATATATATATATATATATATATATATATATATATATATATAAACTGAATTGATGCTAATCCATCTTTTTGTAATTTTTTCCCCAAATAAGAATGGATAAGAGTACCGATAAAGAACGGAATCGTTAAGCAGAATCGAAAGTGGAATCGGAACAGGAAAAATCTTCCCTGTACACAGGGCCTGGTGAAAGAAACAAGCTGCAAATTGTCCAGACAGTATCTACAGTACACATGACTGCCGCTTCTTGCCACTATGTATTTGGGATTTATCAGAGCTGGGAGATGGTGGAAGTGTGTAACAACCACAGAGTGGCACATACACAGTGCTTGTCAGGATGACTAATAGCCTGGGGCAAGAGGTCTCACTGTGGGGTGTTAACTGCCAGCCAGGCAGGCAGGCAGGCAGGCAGGCCTCAGGTTGTAGCCTGACAGCCACACATGACTAAGACATGAGTTGATCACCTGTATTTTGTGTCCATTAACAGATGCTTTGTCTCCAGAACTGAAGAGAATTTAGTACACATAAAAATGGCTTAATTTGAGGGTTAACAGTTTATTTTTTAAATGAATTGTACAGGTGTGAGGTGTGACTTTGATCATTTTGTAGTAATTTCTTCAGAAAATAGGCTAACCTAGCATGATGATGCTGTTAAATAGTGACTGTAATGCTAATGTTACACTACAATTTTGTATGTGATATATGGCATCTGTTATTACATCGGGACAGTCAGGTGCAGACTCACGTTTAAGCAAAGTGTGGATATAGTGCACGATAGCCAGAACATAATTATTTAGATTTACCTGCCCTCAGAGGTGTAACGACTGTGCATATTGTTATCATTTCTACTCCCTGATTGCGCACCTAAAGCTGATCTACTGAGCTCATGCACAGTAGAGAGCGCAATCCATTTAGCCTGTTGGTCTTAATGTATATGCAGAGCTTTTTTTTTTTTTAATTGCCCAAAATACTGGGAAGAGGAGATGCAAATATAATCATTTAGCACATGCAATGTGATTTATCAAAACACCATATTGAGTCTTTATTTAGCACTTCTGGAGTATTCGTACAAACTGGCACAGTTAGGCACAAATGGTGGTGAGAAAGGAGGCAATGCAAGGACTAAGATTGAGAGATAATTCCATCTGTGTGTGTGTGAACATATTTCGTCAAAAATTAGACATGTCGTCTATTCAGCAAGGATATTTTATAATTTCATATCAGCTAGATGTCCTAAGATGCTGAATAAAACAGATTAAATTGATTTGTTTTGTTGTCTGCTGGCGTTAATTTTTTTTTTTTTTCTTTTTTTTCGCTCTTTGCAATATGCATTTTTTTAAACTGGATCATTGCAGATTCACCGTCAAAACATAATGCACCATAAGCGAGCTAAAAGAAAGTTCTGTTCTCTAGATTCAATATACAGTAGCCCAGACAAGTTGGTTCATATTATATTTGTGTTGCTTGTCAACAATGTGACTAAACCACACAGGTTGGACCATATGATGCCATAAATGTGAAGGGAAATGAGTGTCTCCATGGTGACAGCTGGTATACGTGCAAAAACTTAATTTAAATAGGGTGCTCTTTTGCACGTGTTATCAATTCTACACACAGTCTTAGTAGATCACACCTGCTAATAGTACACACAAGACAGTTTGAGTATAAAAACAGCATTTAAATGAAGTTAGCATGTGGATAGCTCACCAGGGAATGTCAATCACAGATACGTCATGTAAACGAGCAAAATAGAGAGCGCAATCCACTTAGCGTGTCGGTCTTCATGTATATGCAGAGCTAATTTTTAAACAAATTGCCCAAAATACTGGGAAGAGGAGATGCAAATATAATCATTTAGCACATGCAATGTGATTTATCAAAACTGAAAATGTTCTTCAGCCACCGTATTGAGTCTTTATTTAGCACTTCTGGAGTATTCGGACAAACTGGCAAAGTTAGGCACGAATGGTGGTGAGAAAGGAGGCAATGCAAGGACTAAGATTGAGTGATAATTCCATCTGTGTGTGTGTGAACATATTTCATCAGAATTTAGACATGTCGTCTATTCAGCAATTATATTTTATAATTTCATAGCAGCTACATGACCTAAAATGCTGAATAAAACCGATTAAATTGATTCGTTTTGGCGTTTTTTAAATTTTTTATTTTTAATGTTCGCTTCTTGCAATATGCATTTTTTAAAAGCTAGATCATTCCAGATTCACCGTCACAACATAATGCACCTTAAGCGAGCTAAAAGAAGGTTTGTTTCTCTAGATTCAATATACAGTAGCCCAGAAAAGTTGGTTCATATTTTATTTATGTGTTGCTTGTCAACAATGTGACTAAACCACACAGGTTGGACCATATGATGCCATAAATGTGAAGGGAAATGAGTATCTCCATGGTGACAGCATAAACTTCATTTAAATAGGGTTCACTTTTGCACTTGTTATCAATACTACACACAGTCTTAGTAGATCACCAGCAACACACCTGCTAATAGTACACCCAATTTTACAGTTTGCACAGATTAAATTGATTCGTTTTGGTGTCTACTGGCATTTTTGAAACACTTTTCTAATATTCGCTTCTTGCAATATGCATTTTTTTTACTGGATCATTCCAGATTCACCGTCACAACATAATGCACCTTAAGCGAGCTAAAATAAGGTTCTGTTCTCTAGATTCAACATACAGTAGCCCAGAAAAGGTGGTATATATTATATTTACGTGTTGCTTGTCAACAATGTGACTAGACCACACAGGTTGTACCATATGATGCCATAAATGTGAAAGGAAAGGAGTGTCTCCATGGTGACAGCTGGAATACGTGCAAAAACTTAATTTGAATAGGGTTGTCTGCATCACTTTTGCATTTGTTATCAATTCTACACACAGTCTTAGTAGATCACACCTGCTAATAGTACACACAATTTTACGGTTTGCACAGGCTAGGCTCTAAACTTAAGAAAGTTTGAGTATATAAACAACATTAAAATTGGAGTTAGCATTTGGATATCTCACCAGGAAATGTCAATAGTGATGTCAGATTACCTGAAAAAAATCATATGCATCACAGTTGCTCAGACATAAAACTTTTAAATAGATAGGAAGTAATTATTTCTATATATATTCTATCCACATTGGAATGGTGACGCCAACACGGCAGCTGCTTGTTTTGGTTGTGGTCGGCTTGGTTAACGTTTGCTTGTGAATGCATTGCTTCCATTTAGCTTGAAGAGCTGCGACAATACTCATGTAAACTGTAGAGATGAGATGTGTGGCTCTTTGAAGGGGGCTGTATTTTAAGGAACGGTTCCTTTCAAAGAGTCGTTCAAAAGACTGGCTAATTGTTATATTTAAAAGAATTTGAAGTAATATATACTATATATAGTATATTATATAGTTTATATTAAGAAGGTAGGAGTTAGAATATAACATTTTGATCAGAATAATGCAAATTTACACATCCCACCATTGGTTACTTTATTGGTGGGAATATTTCTGAAACATTGATAATAATTTATTTTGGCTGATGTAGATATTACATAAATATAAATGTAAAATGTACATACCCCAACCAATAGGCATTGACAAGGAGATCATTATTTTGACTTTTGAAACTAGGTGGATTACAAATATAAAACATAATTAATAAGTATAAAACATGAATAAAATATAAGGAAAATATAAAAATGTGAATGCAAAATTGTGCTACCCTATGTGGTGGCGTGTACACAAACTACTCAACAAGTCTTTGAAACCTACAGCAAAGCAATCAAGCAGAAAAGTGAATTTGAATGCTGCTACATTTCCTTTGACTCATTTTCCAGTCCTGTCTTGTGACGCGCACATGGCTTGGGCAATTTGTTTATAAAACAGCTCCAAATTCGGTTGTCATCGTTTAGTTTAAAAAAAACGATGAAAAGATTTGACCCGTTCAAGAACGCCACAGTATTACTTCAGGAACCGTAATATTATGTGTACAGTGCATCTGGAAATTATTCACAACGCTTCACTTTTTCCATATTTTGTTATGGTACAGTCTTATTCCAAAATGGAATAAATACATTTTTGTCTTCAAAATTCTACACACAATACCCCATAATGACAATGTGATTTTTTTTTTTTAGAGCCACCAATCAGCCCTGTATGGTAGAGTGGCCAGACGGAAGCTATTTCTTAATAAAAAAGTTAGTCAAAATGCTCCTCTAAGACTCTCAGACCATGAGAAACAAAATTCTCTGGTCTGTTGAGACAAATATTGAACTCTCTGGCGTGAATGCCAGGCATCATGTTTGGAGGAAACCAGGCACTGCTCATTACCAGGCCAATACCATCCCTACAGTGAAGCATGGTGGCGGCGGCATCATGCTGTGGGGATGCTTTTCAGCGGCAAGAACAAGGAGACTTGTTAGGATAGAGGGAAAGATGAAAGCAGCAATGTACAGAGACATCCTGGATGAACGCTTCCCATCCAACCTGATGGAGATTGAGAAGTTCTGCAAAGAGGAATGGGCTAAACTGCCCACAAATAGGTGTGCCAAGCTTGTGGCATCATATTCATAAACACTTGAGGCCGTAATTGCTGCCAAAGGTGAATCAACAACGTATTGAGCAAATACTGAATACTTATTGAGCAAATACTGAATACTTATGTACATTTTTTAATTAATTCTTAAATTAAAAAGACAAAACAAAAAAATAGAGATGTCAGATAATATCGGGCTGCCGATATTATCGGCCGATAAATGCTTTAAAATGTAATATCGGAAATTATCGGTATCGGTTTCAAAATTATCGGTATTTGTTTAAAAAAGTAAAATTTATGGCTTTTTAAAACGCCGCTGTTTACACGTACATAGGGAGAAGTACAGAGCGCCAATAAACCTTAAAGGCACTGCCTTTGCGTACCGGCCCAGTCACATAATATCTACGGCTTTTCACACACACAAGCGAATGAAACAGCCATACAGGTCACACTGAGGGTAGCCGCATAAACAACTTTAACACTGTTACAAATATGCGCCACACTGTGAACCCACAGCGAACAAGAATGACAAACACATTTCGGGAGAACATCCGCACCGTAACACAACATAAACACAACAGAACAAATACCCATAACCCCTTGCAGCACTAACTCTTCCAGGATGCTACAATATACACCCCCCCCCCCCCCCAACCCCGTCCACCTCAACCTCCTCATGCTCTCTCAGGGAGAGCATGTCCCAAATTCCAAGCTGCTGTTTTGAGGCATGTTAAAATAAATAATGCACTTTGTGACTTCAATAATAAATATGGCAGTGCCATGTTGGCATTTTTTTCCATAACTTGAGTTGATTTATTTTGGAAAACCTTGTTACATTGTTTAATGCATCCAGCGGGGCATCACAACAAAATTAGGCATTATAATGTGTTAATTCCACAACTGTATATATCGGTATCGGTTGATATCGGAATCGGTAATTAAGATTTGGACAATATCGGAATATCGGATATCGGCAAAAAAGCCATTATCGGATATCTCTACAAAAAAAGCGTCTTACATTGTCATGAGATACTGACTGTAGAATTTTGAGGACAAAAACGATTATTTCATTTTGGAATAAGACAGTAACATAACAAAATGTGGAAATGTGAATACTTTCCTAATACAAATTATAGCTCTATAATGGCAATGCTCAAGCATGTAGTCATGGAATTTTAATAAAATATTTGTTAAATATATTATAAAAAATATTTTGAGGGAAAAACAAGGACAATTATTAGTAATTAAAATATTTACAATTACAAAGGCAATCGTGCATTGAGAGGAAAGGACTGCAGTTTGCAAGTCATTGCCACGAGTTGTAGGTCATGCAAAGCACCTCTGTGTACTGTAGTGCTCTCCACGTCGGTGATGTCATCTCAAAATAAACAAGGAAGTGCCACATATTTCCGTTTTCCATTGAACCGACGTTCGGATGACGTCTCTTCCAAAAACACAAGATCATTTGCACACCGGCGTTACACCGCAGCAAAGGTTTGTTAACACCGTGCTAACTGCCAATTAGTCAACCAACAGAGGTGGCGGATTTCATGTTGCCCTGGAAGTCGAGGTCTTTTCCAAAGACATGTTATTTTCCAGGTGTTTGTTTTTAGTCATTTTATATTCGGACCAGGCCAGCAACGTAGCCCACACTGTAAACGGTAAATGTAGAATGTGTTAGGACAATAAAGGTGGACCACCAGTAATTTGTTGTTGATGTTGGGTTGGACTGACCCCAGAAAATATTTGTTGAACTTGGCAAAAGGTTGAGTTATTCGGGGATAACTAGAATAAAAACACGGTAACACTTTAGTATGGGGAACATAATCACCATTAATTAGTTGCTTATTAACATGCACATTAGTAATATATTGGCTCTTAATTAGTCATTAAGTACTTATTAATGCCTTATTCTGCATGGCCTTATTATACAACCTGTAAACCATTAACTAAGAGTCTTCCCTCAATAACCTCAGAATTATTGCTTATTAGTAACCCTAACTCTAACTCTAACCCTAATATGTTCCCCTAGTGTCCAAATAACTCTAAATTAAGTCTTTGTTACTTACAATATGTTCCCCATACTAAAGTGTTACCAAAAATACTTGTTTGTTTGACCAACCAGAAATGTTCTGCACTTCCATCTTGAATAGCATCTGTCATGAATATAATTGCTAAAATCCAAGTGTCATGTTTCTGTGTCAAGACATTTATCATATAGTTTCAGGCAATTTCCACTAGTCCAAAGAGGTCCTACGAAGAAAAAAAAAGAACCATTTCAAAACTTCCCCAGAGTCAGGATTTTGACAAGCTATCCGTTTGAGTAACTGACACACTTATTTATTAGGGTACTGCATTCATGCATTTATGCAGTACCCACTTTTTATGCCAAACCTCAAGTACACCTTTTGTAAGACTTTCTATTATTGTAGCTGGTGTTGACAAAAGAAACATGGATAATTATTCAAAGCCTTGTTTTGGTATCTATTTTCCTAGAAACTGACAGATTAGGGACATTCTGTCTCTTGGCCTCAATCCAGACATCTGCACTGGCCTAGTTTCATTGTGCATGTGTGCTATCATTGCTGCAGTGCACACCGGATTTAAAACCGGCTTTGAGATGTCCAAACAGGTTAAGAGATACATTGTGTCTCCGTAATAAAGCCTGCGTTGTTCTCAAGGTTTTGTTTTTATGAATGAATCCATGTATTCTGCTCTTCTGTACCTGTTCGACGGTTTAGGACTTTGTCCCCGCGATGAACCGAATATGTCAATAATAATAATTTTGTTGAAAGAATATATGTTTTTACCAAACATTATAGGGAATGCAAAAAAAGGTAATTTTATCTCTCTGGCAGTGACAGTCATGACACCAGCTGGGTGTGGTGTGTGGGTGTCCAGACATGGTAAAATTATCTATTTTTAGGGGCATTTAAAGGCATGAGATCAGCATTCATTGACTCAAACACAACACACACACACACACACACACACACACACACACACACACACACACACACACACACACACACACACACACACACACACACACACACACACACACACACACACACACACACATACACACACACACACACACACACACACACACACACACACACACACACACACACACACACACACACACACAGTGGTGACTCATTGCCACTACTGTGTGAGTCCTCGTCTAACTGGTCAGTTCAGATGTTGGGGCAAGACAAACACTAGGAAACTCATGCGTCCTGTTAACTTCTGAGTGTGCTTTTACACTTAGAGTTAGTTTTCTCTCGTACGTATCTGTTGACATTTTCTTTCAATGCAGCACAACATACTCATGAGGACATCAACGAATGCAAAGGTTTATGTTGATATAAATGCGTACAACTAAAAGGGAATGTTTTTCATAGGACACAAATGTGTCAGTTTTTGTTGAGCTTTGCCATTTTCAGGCATGTAAGATGTCAGCGAAAACGCAGAAATTCGCGGTTTTAAACATAAATTTTGCCGGCAATAAGTCGGACCCATTTTCAGTGAGGGTTGGACTCCGCCAAAGCTGCCCTTTGTCACTGATTCTGTTCATAACTTTTATGGACAGAATTACTAGGCGCAGTCAGGGGCGTTGAGGGGATCTGGTTTGCTGGCTGCAGGATTAGGTCTCTGCTTTTTGCAGATGATGTGGTCCTGTTGGCTTCATCTGGCCAGGATCTTCACTGGATCGGTTCGAGTGTGAAGCGACTGGTATGGGAATCAGCACCTCCTAGTCCGAGTCCATGGTTCTCGCCCGGAAAAGGGTAGAGTCCCATCTCCATGTTGGGGAAGAGATCTTGCCCCAAGTGGAGGAGTTCAAGTACCTCGCAGTCTTGTTTACAAGTGAGGGAAGAGTGGGTCGTGAGATCGACAGGCGGATCGGTGCGGCATCTTCAGTAATGCGGACGCTGTATCGATCCGTTGTGGTGAAAAAGGTGCTGAGCCCGAAGGCAAAGCTCTCAATTTACCGGTCGATCTACGTTCCCATCCTCACCTATGGTCATGAGCTTTGGGTTATGAACGAAAGGACAAGATCACGGGTACAAGCGGCCGAAATTAGTTTCCTCCGCCGGGTGGCGGGGCTCTCCCTTAGAGCCAGGGTGAGAAACTCTGTCATCCGGGAAAAGCTCAGAGTAAAGCTCCTCCACATCGAGAGGAGCCAGATGAGGTGGTTCAGGCATCTGGTCAGGATGCCACCAGAACACCTCCCTAGGGAGGTGTTTCGGACACGTCCGACCGGCTGGCCTGGAAACGCCTCGGGATCCCCCGGTAGGAGATGGACGAAGTGGCTGGGGAGAGGAAAGTCTGGGCTTCCATGCTTAGGCTGCTTCCCCCCACGACCCAACTTCGGATAAGCTGAAGAAGATGGATGGATGAATGGATTTCTAAATAATACATGCATAACAGCGACCGGAGAAGCGTTTTAGTCTTGATAAATCACATTGCAAGTGCTAAATGATCGTATTTGTATGTCCTCTTCCCAGTATGGTGGCCGTTCTGATAATCAGCGTAGAATATTCTTGTCAATTATTGTTATTATTGTCAATTTATGAATGTACAACTGTTTGTTTATGTAAAACTGTTTATTTTGTTGACCACTGAGCGAAAAAATAAACTAAACTAATATTCTGCTACTACCTGAAGGCAGACTGGATTGCACTCTCTAATTTGCTCATTTAGGAGATGCAATCCTCTGCGCACAAGCTTAGTAGATCAGCTTTGTGTGTGCTATCAAGTTTGCACGTGTTTTAATACATGCAAACCTTAAGTCGATCAGACTAATAAAGTCAAAGGTCAGTTGTAGACCTCTTCCCTAACATGGATCGAAATCTGGTCAGTCATACTAAATAAAAATACACCTGCTGTACAGTAAATAAAATCTACATCAAAAGCACAGACATGGTCTTAATATGCTTATTAGGCGCTTGGGTCGTGCCGACAGCGTCCAGTAGAATAATGTTTTGATAACCAGCATTCCCACATAGGCATTTTTGTTTTGTTTTCTTCCGTGTTTGTTTCTGCACGATGTTGACACTCGTGTAGGTGTGCGAACGCGGGTTGTTGCGAGTGTTCAATCAATGTAAACAAAGTCAAATCAGACATGAAGAAACATGTAAATACCGTAGTTTCCGGACTGTAAGGCGCACTTAAAAGGTAAGACATATTATCTGGCGTTTTGTTAAGCAATATTATGCAAAAGCAACTTTTTTTTACCTTCTGGTACCTGCTGATCTGTATTCGGGATCTGCGTAAATCCTGAAAAATTGCGCACGTCCGCGCCGACGCCATAGTTGTTAAGCTTCTTCTTTTTCTCTATCTTTTTGTTATGTGACATTCATCCTCCGCTGTTGCCATTTCTAATATAAAGTAGTGTAAAGTTCTTACTTATATCTGTCAGTAAACTCCCCATGAATGTACTAAAACATAGTGGTGCAGTGAGTTTACATTATTCACCCAAGGAACTTTAGTTATTAGAGTTCCGGTTGGACATTTTTTTGCAGGACACATTTCCGGCATTGTTGTTGTTTCCGGATGAGGAGATGCTGCTCCATTATTGATTGAAGTAAAGTCTGAATGTCATTAAAACAGTTAGCTCCATCTTTTGACACTTCTTCCACTCCCGTCCTTGCACGCTACACCGCTACAACAAAGATGACGGGGAGAAGACGCTGCCGAAGGTAAGCCACGTAAATAAGACCGCCCGCAAAACGGCGCATCCGGAAAAAACTGTCATAAAGCGGCTGGAAGATGATCTGTAAAACATAATCCATGCAACATTTTGACCAAAGAACCACCATTACATGTTATGTAGACCACAAGGAAGTGTTTTACATTTAGAAAAAAATAATAATAATATGACTCCTTTTAATGTGCCCTATAATCCGGTGCGCATTTTATATGAAAAAAGATTAAAAAAATAGACCATTCATCGGCAGTGCGCCTTATAATCCGGTGCGCCCTAAGGTCCGGAAAGTACGTAATTGCCACCGGAAATTGCGGTAGAAAATTCTGTAGTTTTAAAGTGATTGTATTTACTGCGTGTAGTTGTTCCACATAGGCGTGGAGTGGTGACAGCGTGTGTTCCAGCAGGTACAGACGCCATAACACACTGACCTGTTTAAGTCACTTGGCGCCTGAGCCTCTGATGAGAGCCCTTTTCTGCTCCTGGACGGTCCAACCCCTAAAACAAGCTCCTGGGCTGCGGTTAGGACCCCCGAACCAAGCCTCCATTCACCTCATCAACCCAGCTGTTTATTTTCAGAAGCATTAGAGGAAACACTCGACATGGCTTATCAGATCCAAACAGTCGCACGTCTTTGTTATTTTACACACAGGCCTCCTCTTAACTCTGCCTCATTTTCAGTAATTGTTTTCTTTCTTGCTTGGTAGAATAACACGGTGGGCTGCATTTAACACAAGTGGTAAGGGAATCCTTCAGTGTAAACAGCACAGATACAATGCACACTGGGATTTTATCACATACTTTGCTGTTATTCTGTGTTTTTAAGGGCAAATATTGGAGAGTAGCTTTGATGACGCGAATTACAAAAGCTACACAACAGTACTTCCAAGCGAGATACCAGCTTGATGTGTGTGTGAACACTTTTAATACGTTACATATTGTACTGGTATTAGTATAGTACGGCGATACTAGTGAATCATATTCGGTCTCTGAAAAGTACTGGTCCACCACCCCCGGCGCCCCTGTTGTCGTCACGTTGTGTCATTGCTGGTTTACGAGCAGAGGAGCATGTTCGGCAGCGCACAATCACGGAGTACTTACAAGCAGACAATGTGTGTAGACAAAAAAGGGAGAACAAACGCATTTTGGCTTGAAACTCAAGATAAAATTGAAGGTATAACACTGAAACGCCCTCAGGAAGAGGTGCTTTAAGATATGGCTAGCTAGCTAGTGGCTAAAGTTCATCTGCAGTCTGCGTGTTTTAGCTACTTCTAAATCACTAATCAGTGTTTTAGCTACTTCTAAATCACTAATCCTCGCCTCCATGCCGACAAATAATGTGAGTTTCTTACAAGTACCATCCCTGCAGGACGAGGAATAGCTAAACATGCTTCACTACACACCGTGGCTCACCGGCGTCAAAATGTAAACAAACGCCATTGGTGGATCTACACCCAACATCCACTGTAATGATACCAAGTACAGGAGCGTATCTAGTCGATACTACTATGATTACATCAATATTTTTTAATATTTTTTAGCATCACAAAATCTTCTTTCATTTTTTTAAAGTTTATATTATGTTTATAAACTCAGGAAATATGTCCCTGGACACATGAGGACTTTGAATATGACAAATGTATGATCCTGTAACGACTTGGTATCGGATTTATACCCAAATTTGTGGTATCATCCAAAACTAATGTAAAGCATCCAAACAAGCAACGAATAAGTGATTATTACATTTTAACAGAAGTGTAGATAGAACATGTTAAAAGAGAAAGTAAGCAGATATTAACAGTAAATGAACACGTAGATTAATAATTAATTGTCTACCACTTGTCCTTAATAATTTTGACAAAATAATAGAATGGAAAATGACACAATATGTTACTGCATATGTCAGCAGACTAAATTAGGAGCCTTTGTTTGTTTACTTACTACTAAAAGACAAGTTGTCTTGTGTGTTCACTATTTTATTTATGGACAAACTTGTAATAAGAAACATATGTTTAATGTACCGTAAGGTTTTTTATTAAAATAACGCCAATAATGCAATTTTTTGTGGTCCCCTTTATTTAGAAAAGTATCAAAGTATAAAAATAGTTTTAATATTTTTTTAAAATATTGGTATCAGGACAACACTAGTTGTGTGATGAGTTTTTTTAAATAATCACGACCGACACCAGGGTTGCTGTTGAGCTGCACTTTACTCGTACGATGCACCTGACGATAAACAGAAAATACACATGTTGTAGTCAATATGTCCGCCAAATATCGAGCTTCTACACAAATGATACAGAACAAGAAAGTATAACGCAATAAAGTTCTTAATGAAACAATAAACAGCCTTTTCTGCCATCACACGAACGCCTACCTCTCACGTGGAGATCATGGCAGGTGTCACAACAATGCAGTAAGGGGGACACAGTGAAATAAAGGTTCCACATATTGACAAAAAATGTATCAGACATCCGTTATTTTTATTTACCAAACACATTTTGTGTAATTATAACAATAATAGAACACTATTTACAGGTTTATATAATTGACCGTGGTTACACATACAGTGGGACATCTAAAGTCAGAGACTATTGAACAATTCAGAAATGGAGGGAAACTATGCCTTTGACTTCGAGTGAGTGTGACCATCAACATTCTTCTTTGGAGCATGCTTTTTTTTTTGGCTTTTTGTGACTTTTCTGCAGCACCAAAAAAAGCATAGTGCACAATACCTCAGCATACCCAATAAAAAAGCCCAGTCAGTTTTATTTATTTATTATTTTTTTAAATTAATCAATCCAACAAAATAATACACACTAATACCACAATAATACAATTCCAATTCCAAAACCAAACCCGGCACAGAAACATTCAGAATAGCAATCAGCAGAGCAAATTGAGAGGACACACAAACATGACACAAAACAATCCGAAAGTAGTCAAACAAAAATGAATGATATCAACAACAGTGTTAATAAGAATTCCAACATAGCAGTGATGAGAAATCCCTCATTGACATTATCCTCACAGCCATTTATAAAAAATAAAAACATTAAAAAAATGAACAATAGTGTCACAGTGGCTTACACTTGCATCACATCTCATAAGCTTGACAACACATTGTGTCCAAATATTGTCCACAAAGATAAAATAAGTTAGGTTCATTTAATAGTTAAAACATATTTAAATAATATATCCCATATTCCAATATATGACTCATTATTATCTAAACTAAATGCAGTTTTTTCTACTGATATCATTTCCATAGCTTGTGTATACCAGTCAGTATGAGTTGGACTACCAACATCTATCCATTTTTTTAGCATTACCCTTTTTGTTATGATGCATATAGAAATAAATGCATTTTTACTCTACTTTGATCTACTTTTGTCTACTTTGATGACACATTACTAAATTGATGCAAGTTTGTTTTTTGTTTGTTTTTTGTTTTTCTTTGCCCATCCTCAACAAGCTAGGGTAAAAGGATGTGAGAAATGAAAAGTACCTCAGCTGGACCATATGCATCGAGTGAAGGCAGAGTTGTTGTTTTTTGTAGATTTTGCAGTGGTTAACCTATATTTACACTTTTGTTGAACATTCAACAATGTTATTATATGCACCCATGGAGTCCTTCTTACGTAACCTCCTGTGACAATATTGTTACCTGTCTTGTAGACCAAGGGATAAAGCAAACGTCTTTGAATCAATACTGTAATTACAGCAGCCATGTTCTTACTTTTTTTCTATGATAAAGATCTAACTAATTCCCAGTAGTATAGTATGATGCTGCTGTTGTGGCTCTGTATTATGTGTAGTCAACATGGTGGCAGTGTTGCACTGTCTGTAGAGCACTCGTGCTGGCATCTAGAGATAAGCGTGTGGAAGGGTTGGGAAGGGATGTACAGGGTGTCCATCAAATCTCTTTTTTACTATTATACTACAAAAGCAAAAAAAGTGTGCAATTTATTGTAAAATGAGAATTTTTTTTATGTGAGTACCACATTCAAGACAATACTCGATGTCTTGCCATTCTCGCTGTAGCATAGTCTCACCAATGGTAGCAATAGCATCAATAATATGTTTTGCTTTTGGTCACTAATGTCACGTATCTTTGTCCGATACAAATTCAATGTCAATTAAAACTTTGATAACCAATGAGTACAATATAAAAAGTCAGATTAGGTTTGCCTTGTAATAAATGTTGAAATGGTAAAGACACTTTATAGCCGGGATAGACAACTAAATTGTTATGGGGGCCACATTCCCAGAAAGCTAAGGACCGTGGGTGCCTGACTTCTCCCTTCACTATTAGTCTTACAGTAGACATTTTATTTTTGTTTATTTATTTTGTCAGAGTTACAAGAGTGCTCTCCTGTTTTAATTATGTAAAAGCTAGTCAAAAATAATCTCTATGACAGCATTCTATTGTTTTTAAGGATATGCTGCAAAAATGTGAGTCCCTCACAAGTTTTTTTCAACTGAACTGAAATGATGAAAATACCTAAAATGACCTAAAATTTTACCTTGAGGAACACTACTAATATAACTTTATATAAGATGAACAAATTACTACTGACTGCATCTGAAGTAAACAAGCTACAGCAGGTCTGTTAAACTACATAATGAAGAGGGCCACAGTTTCAAGAGCCCAAGGGCTCAGGGGCCGGATATTGAAATGTGGATGTTTCATCAGAAAGGGCCTCCATAGGTTATATTCCTTTGAGACTGTCTTTACTTAATTGCAAAGTAAACACATCGGGTTTCTGTCAATACAATTCTATATTCTGCCCTTACTAAAGTATAACAACCAATGTGTATTTTACATTTATAATGTTTATTGTTAATACAGTCAGACAATAAACATTTTACATATAGAATGTTTATTGTTAATACAGTCATACAATAAACTACAGTTGTTTACGCATATAGAAATTATCAACATCCACGACAAACATTGCACACAATGACCATGGCACAACACAATGAAACCTAAGCAGTGTTTCCCACACATTCATTTATTTGTGGCGGCCCGCCACGAAAGAATTACGTCCGCCACAAATAAAAAATAAATAAATAAATAAATAAAAAAATAAAAATAAAAAAAAAAATATATATATATATATATACATATATATATATATATATATATATATATATATATATATATATATATATATATATATATATATATATATATATATATATATATATATATATATATATATATATATATATATATATATATATATATATATATATATATATATTTTTTTTTGTCCTCTCCAGCTTCTCAGGCAAATCATATAGTTGATGTAGATGCCCATATCGGCTGTTCAGATTTACTTTACAAAAGAGAAGTGTAGGATACTTCTCTTGTTGCCTTATTTGTATTTGACTTTATTAAATGTATTTATATTAGAAACACAACATGTGTATATAACAAAGGGTGCAAAGTCTGCAGGCAGTAGGAAACACATGGTTAAGTGTAGGGAGTAAAACTGATGGCTCTTTGTTCAGTGGATCAGATGTTTGATGAAGCTCTGTGTCTATCTACCACCACTACTGTTTTCTGTTTATTTGTTACTGACTGTGGCAGGAAACCTCTGCCTCTGTTTCACTTTATGTTGCTGGTAAATAATATGGTTGTAGTCGTAGGCTAAAGTTAAATTATTTAGTATGCACTAATTAAAGGGGCAGAGCCTTAAGAGACATTTTAGCTTTTATATTTTATAAGATATATTTTTTGTAAGAACCACAATTAATAAATATTATATTATATTCTATTGTAAAATGGATGGATGGATGGATGGATGTCCGTTTAAAACAAAACTGTTATTATTAATTAGTAAGTATACATTTTTTTAGCCTTTTTAGAGAAAATCATATCATTGTAGTAAATTACGTCCCACTGGGAGGAGGCCCCGCGGCAGGCCAAGGACCAGATGGGGGGATTACATCTCCTCTCTGGCCTGGGAACGCTTCGGGATTCCCCAGGAGGAAGTCGCAAATGTTGCTCTGGAGAGGGAAGTCTGGGGGTCTTTGCTGGAGCTGCTGTCCCCGCGACCCGATTCCGGATAAGCGGTTGAAGATGGATGGATGGATGGATGTAGTAAATTATGCAAATTACTCGATGATGCCATGGTGACCACGCCCATAGCCACGCCCCCACCACCACAGGTATCTTGGCAGTTTATGGGAAACACTGCTAAGGTGTAGCATTATCGCCCTCTACTGGTCAAATTCAGCGCTACATGTATTAAATGACATACTTGCCAACCCTCCCGTTTTTAGCGGGAGAATTCAGCGCCTCTCCCGACAACCTCCCGGCAGAGATTTTCTCCCGACAAACTCCCGGACCTGAGACTGAGTGGGGACAGCCTGTTCTCACGTCCGCTTTCCCACAATATAAACAGCTTGCCTGCCCAATGACGTCATAACATCTAGGGCTTTTAGAGAGTAGAGTGCACAACTGCGCACACAACAAGGAGACGAAGCAGAAGAACGAGGAAATTACAGACATGGCGACGCCGTCGACGAGCAAGATGAAGAAATACGCTTGCAAGTTCCAAAACGAATGGAAACAAGAATTTCAGTTCATCCAGGACAGTTCGAAGGGGAAGCTGTATGTTGCCTGTAAATATGTAGAACAGACTTCTCCATTGAACACGGTGGCCGAAATGATATACTCATCATGAACGGAGAAGTTAAACAGGACAATACTGCCATCTAATGGATAGCCACGGGAACACTGAAATTCAAGTATTTCTTTTATGTAAATAAAATAAAGTTAAAGTTAAAGTACCAATGATTGTCACACAAATATATATATATATATATATATAGCTAGAATTCACTGAAAGTCAAGTATTTCATATATATATATATATATATATATATATATATATATATATATATATATATATATATATATATATATACATATATATATATATATATATATATATATATATATATATATATATATATATATATATATATATATATATATATATATATACATATTTTATATGAAATATATATGAAATACTCAAGTTGGTGAATTCTAGCTGTAAATAACCACGCCCCCAACCACGCCCCCGCCCCCATATATATATATATATATATATATATATATATATATATATATATATATATATATATATATAGCTAGAATTCACTGAAAGTCAAGTATTTCATATATATATATATATATATATATATATATATATATATATATATATATATGTATGTATATATATATATATATATATATATATATATATATATATATATATATATATATATGAAATATATATATATATGAAATATATATGAAATACTCAAGTTGGTGAATTCTAGCTGTAAATAACCACGCCCCCCAACCACGCCCCCCGCCCCCATATATATATATATATATATATATATATATATATATATATATATATATATATATATATATATATATATATATATATATATATATATATATATACATATATATATATATATATATATATATATATATACATGTCTTAATTAGATTATCTATAAAAAAAAAATAGTGCTCGATACCGTGGTAGAGCGTAATATGTATGTGTGGGAAAAAATCACAAGACTATTTCATCTCTGATGAAGAGATGAAATAGTCTTGTGATTTTTTCCCACACATACATATATATATATATATATATATGTATATATATATATATTCCGAGTGGCGCATTTTTAGATAATGATTTGCCTGAGCGGCTAGGAGACACAGAGAGTAACAAGCAGTAGAAAATGGATTAGAAAGGACAGATTGAAAAAATAAATAAATAAAATAACCCCCAAAAAATTAAAATTAAAATAACTTCTTTTTTTAATTTGGGACTCTCCGCAGGCCGGATCAGTCCAAAATCAGGGTTTGGGGACCCCTACTATAAATTCTGTGTCACTGTGCTGAATTCAAAATAGATCTATCTTTTGATCTAAAACCTCATCTTTTGAAAAAGCCTCAGCGTAGAAATTGGTGAACCTCTGGCAAGCATGAACTCCTCCAGTCACGCACAAGTGACAACACAACCCTTGTTCACCTCCAGCCTCCTCGGCCAAGCCGACACAGCACGGCAAACACGACCCAAATCCTCCCAACTTCACCTCCTGCTGCAAGCGTGAGCCCTCAGAGTCGGGCCCCGGCTCTCCTTTTCCCAACCGCGCCAGAAAATAAACACGCGGTAAATCCGGCGCGATTAACATTAATCACAGCCACGTCACCTTTAATGCAACTAACTGAAGGCCATACAGTGAAATCACACATGACCTAGACGCTCGTCTCCTGCAGAGGTGAGGCTCAAGCCCTGACTGGAGGAACTATGCTGCGATGGAAAGCATACGCTGCAATTAAACCTGATATTGCACAGTCGTCCACGTGGTGTTGAACGTTATTTGTGTGACCCCTGTAAGCAAGCAAAGACCTTTAGCTGAAGACTCATCTGTTTCAGCGATGACAATACCAGGTCAAGTTGGGCTAAATTGTCCCTCAGGGCTTATTGTCAATGATTTCAGCAATAAATGACCAATCAGACCTGATTCAAACTGCAGGAACACGTAGGACATCCTTCCAGCTTGGCCCCACTAAACAAACACAGCAATGCAATTCAGACCATCTCATGCAAATTGGTAAAAAAAAAAAAAATTCTGCCCAATCAAGAAACCCCCAAAAATATAAAAGACAGAAAGAAAAAAATAACACATAAACAATCAAATATCTAATACAAACAATCACATTTTAAAGCAAAGTACAATGTCCTGTACAGTCTAAATAACAAAACTATTTCTGGTTGTATGGGGGCCCAAGGCATACCTAGTATATTTATTATATATATATATATATATATATATATATATATATATATATATATATATATATATATATATATATATATATATATATATATATACTACTGTTCAAAAGTTTGGGGTCACCCAAACAATTTTGTGGAATAGCCTTCATTTCTAAGAACAAGAATAGACTGCCGAGTTTCAGATGAAAGTTCTCTTTTTCTGGCCATTTTGAGCGTTTAATTGACCCCACAAATGTGATGCTCCAGAAACTCAATTGCTCGAAATGGGCCTCTATACACCTATGTAGATATTGCACCAAAAACCAGACATTTGCAGCTAGAATAGTCATTTACCACATTAGCAATGCATAGAGTGTATTTCTTTAAAGTTAAGACTAGTTTGAAGTTATCTTCATTGAAAAGTACAGTGCTTTTCCTTAAAAAATAAGGACATTTCAACGTGACCCCAAACTTTTGAACGGTAGTGTATATAAAACCTGTTTTTTGAGTCTGTCTGCAATATTTTCATTTATGGACGTCTTCCCAGATTGCAAATGAAACCATGTCCCACCCTTTTCCAAAAGTACCAAATTTATCTTTTGAAAATGTAAATAATACATATAATTTTTTAAAATATATATCTTTAAGTCGTCACCACTGTTTTTTTTCCAGATGCGGTCGAAAATAAACTTCAGAAACATTTTATAGATTCACCCGGTCACAACAATAGGTACTCGCTGGTCGATTGAAAATCTGCATTAAAAAAATGTTTTTAGCAGTATTCAGTGCATGCTTGATAAAAATATTAGATAAGATTAGATAAAATAATACTTTATCTTGCTTTGACTTGTCATGTCACACAAAATAAACACAACACACACAAATAACGCTGTTATTAAACCCCAATGTCTGACTTTAAATGTCTGTGTGCTCCACAAATCACCCACTGTAACTTGAAGGTGTTTAGCCCGATCACCACCAAATTTAGCACACACCAAATTTGACTGACCTGCACATTTTCAAGCAATCTTTGTTGAAAAACATGGCCACCATCAAGCAAATGTTTTTGCAGGGGCACGGGCGGGACTTAGCAACTAATTGCATTTCATTGACCATTTGTCAGAAATTATAAATCTGTGTGGTGGCATGTCTTCCCAGGCATTTCTAGCATTGCTCCTTGAGGGCGTCGCAGATGTCATTTAAAGTCCGACTGTAATTCTTTCCATTGCATGCAGACATTTCTTTCCAGCATGAGGCCAACAAACATGAAGAGGCTTCTGTGCTCCCTTAAAGCAAATGCTTCTACTTCCCATGGTGCAATATGGATTCCTGTTTGTGTGTGGTTAGTGATAATGCATCTTTCACACCCAAACACACACACATACACTGTACACTCGTCACCACTGACATCCATCCAGCACGCTAGCCGAAGTCTGCAAACACCAACGGAATGGACCACACACACTTCACATTCTGGAGCTCTGTCAAATGACCAGGGTATGCGTACAAGAAAACACAATATTTTCAACCAATAACTATTAGTCAGTATGTGATGGTATTCACATCAGGTTTTGCAATGTCATATTTATTTCTGTCCACAATTGCATTCATTTATCGCCAAGATGCTTAAAGTTGTATCCATCAGAGGTTTTGACTCTGGTGGACAATCCGTGTGTCAAAATGGTCATCTTGTAATTTATATTTCACTTGGAGCATCAGGGAAGAAAAACATCCATTGATGGAGAAACCTTGTCTCTGCACTACATGCTGGTAGCGTGAAGCAACTTATGTACAGTATATGTGACCTTACAGTATTGTAGTTCATGTAGAAGCAAGGCTTTGCCGTATCATGAAAAATTACTTCACCAAATAGCTAACTTTACCACAAATTAAGTAAAAATAATAATACTGTTATAAGGATCTAGTGGAAAAACTCAAGCCAGTTGTCTTCTTAGTTTTTTTTGTTTTTGTATGACCCGTATTTTCCGGACTATAAGGCGCACTTAAAATCCTTTTTTTCTCTCAAAACTCGACAGTGCGCTTTATAATCCGGTGCGCCTAATATATGAAAAAAGATCAAGAATAGACCATACATCGGCAGTGCGGCTTACAATCCGGTTCGCCCTATGGTCCGGAAAATACGGTATTTAAAAAAATATTTATTCTATTGTATTTTTTTGTTATTGCTGCTGTTTTGTGAGGAAATACTGCAGGTGTCCTCAATTACTGTATCGTTCAAAACAAATTTCTTGGACTGCTCTGGAACATCTCTGCAGAAATTTGCATTGTCATACAGTCCCAGATGTTTAGTTTTTCACCAACTCATTGTCAAATAAAATATTGAACGAAGAGAAAAAACATTTGGAGCTTTCCAATTCCATTTATTGTTAAATGTTTTAATGTCTTAAATGTAGGGAAAATGTGATAAACGTGGTTTCCCAGGCGTGTATATATATATATATATATATATATATATATATATATATATATATATATATATATATATATATATATATATATATATATATATATATATATTTGGCCACCCATCCAAATGATCAGAATCAGGTGTCTTAATCACTTGGCACAGGGGTATGAAATCAAGCACTCAGGCATGGAGACAGTTTCTACAAACATTTGTGAAAGAATGGGCCGCCCTCAGTGATTTCCAGCATGGAACTGTCATAGGATGCCACCTGTGCAACAAATCCAGTCTTAAAATTTCCTCGCTCCTAAATATTCCGAGTTCAACTGTCGGCTTTATTATAAAAAAATGGAAGATTTTGGGAACAACAGCAACTCATCCACGAAATGGCCACATAAACTGACAGAGAGGGGTCAGCGGATGCTGAAGCACATAGTGCAAAGAGGTCGCCGACTTTCTGCACAGTCAGTTGCTACAGAGCTCCAAACTTCATGTGACCTTCCAATTAGCCCACGTGCAGTACGCAGCGAGCTTCATGGAATGGGTTTCCATGGCCGAGCAGCTGCATCTAAGCCATACATCCCAAAGTCCAATGCAAAGCGTGGGATGCAGTGGTGTAAAGCACGTTGCCACCGGACTCTAGAGCAGTGGAGACACGTTCTCTGGAGTCAGGATACCAAAACATTTTGTGGGAACTGTTTGGAGCAGGCCCCTTCCTCTTCCGACATGACTGTGCATCAGTGCACAAAGCAAGGTCCATAAAGACATGGCCGTCTTGTATTCGGGTTAACATAGTTATCACTGATATACAGTATGTGCTGGTTTGAAAGGCTCCTCCACATTTATCAGAATTAAGGCCCTGTCACGCCAAATTTCTTCCCTCTACAAAAACCTTCCCTCCCCCATTTACTTCCGTGGTCATGTTTCCTCTTACGTCATTGACAGCGATCGAAAGCACTTCGGCTTTGACTGCCCGTCGCTGGAAAGATACTTCGTCTTTGACAGCTGCTGGAGTCTGAAGAAATCAATTTTTTTTTTTTGTACAGGCGCGAAACAGGACATTCGCGTGCAGGTTAAGGACCCCTGGCAACTTTGTGATTTTATTGGACGCAGCCCCGGAAGTAAATGGGGGAGGGAAGGTTTTTGTAGAGGGAAGAAATTTGGCGTGACATCCCCTTCTACACTAAGCCGGCTATGGTTATCCAGGGTACATGCCGCCTAACCTTATCCTTGTCCACACACACACAATGGTCGTTTAAGACCCCCACCCCCTCCGACCGCCAGTGCAACGCATGCGTGAAAAAATATGCGCGCCTCATAGTCACCTCTGACCTGGAAGTGTATTCTTACCCTGTGTTTCAATGTAGCCTATTGCCACATTTCTTTTAACAGTAAACCTTGCTTGCCTCACCATCTGCAGCTGTTAGACTATTGTAGTGAATCACACCTGAGCCATCATACATGAATTACATCTTTAATGGACGTGTGAAAGTAAACAATGTGATAAAAACCATTTTACAACAATCAATCTAGGGATCTAGATATCTGGTCAGGTCACTGTGCTTGTAAGCTGAAATTGGCGGTCGTACTTGACGGCCGCAACCACTTTATGGTTTCACGATAGTTACGGAGTACAAAACTA
The DNA here is from genome assembly GCF_033978785.1 of Entelurus aequoreus. Lineage (NCBI taxonomy): Eukaryota > Metazoa > Chordata > Actinopteri > Syngnathiformes > Syngnathidae > Entelurus > Entelurus aequoreus. The sequence continues at coordinate 16,680,733 of NC_084755.1, forward strand.
GACATTGAGTAATCGCTCGTCATACATCGCGGACAATAACTGATAGTCTGCTTTGCCAGTCCAAATGTATTTGCTGTTTTTCATAGTTTTCCCTCGTCCACGGGAGCCCGCATTCTCATTGTCTCCCCTTCGACAAATGGACAAAGTTTTTCGGTAAGTAGAATCACAGCTGACCTGGACATTTGAAAGTTCTCTTGCTGTTCCTCCGACACAACACACTCTTTGACAAACATATCCCACCAGGCTGCCGTTCTTCCAGGCCTTATCCAAAACCGTCGCTCAACTGTGCTATGTTGCCGTCTGAGATGTGTTGTATCCCAAATAGCTGCAATCGCGCGTTTCCTTCGAGTTACGAAACCGCTTGTTATGAAGCTTGTTATGAAGCTTGTTATGAAGCTTGCTGTGGCGCGTTTTTCCTGACGTCACTTCCTGTGTGGCGGCGCGGTCTTTCTGGCGTCACTTCCTGTCTGAACTCAGTTTGTAAACGATCAATGAGTCCAAACAAAGCTAAGAACTGGAGATTCAACAAATACACAGTGCACTTACCCGTGTAAAAAAATATCCAAGGAGGGGAACCTTTAACGATGGTTTAGTGTGGCTGAAACGGTGCTCAAGCTAAATAATTATCCGTTTAACGAGTTATCTGGCTTAATGTAGACAGGCTCTAAGTTGTGGCCTTTTTTCACAGGCAGTGAAATATTATGGAAAGTAGATTTTCTCCTTCTATCCGCCTAATTAATATTATACTGTATTTAAAAATATTGGCTCAATGTAGAATTTCAGATGAGGCCCATTAAAACTTCTTAAGGCCCAAGCTGTTTGTTTACATGCTTTTTTTTATTTCTCTTTGCTATTTGGGCTTATTGGACCCTAATTAGAATAAAAACTAAAAATCATCTTTTAATATGATGTACTTAGTCCATAAGTACACAAACGTGTACCTCATGTGTAGTGACATGCAAATTTTTATTTTTACACTTTTTTTTCCAAATTCCATTGTATGTTATACTCTTCTGACACCACCAGATAGCAGAATAAGTGTCCATATGTCCCCAATTCAGTAGTGTACACAATTTTGGAAATAAGAGCTAAAAGGTGCTGTCCACGCATGTGGCCACTAAGTTCTTTAGAGGTTTTTTATGATTGATCCTGCCATCTCGATTAGGTCTGCAACTGTTAATCGAATAAATCAATTAATTTCCATCAGAAAACATCTTCTATTCCTTGTCTGTGGCTTCGATTAATCGTTTGAGTGTAACTGAGAAACACATTTAAAATCCGAACTTTATTGAGTGCCCCTAACTTTAAATACGCTGACATAGTTTCCACACTTGTGTGGGTGGCGTGATCTGTGTGGTGGTCATTTTTTAAGAAAATAAATATTAATGCACACATTTAAACATTTTAATTTCAATGTTGATGATGTGCATTTATTTTAAAAAAAAGAATGAAGATTATGGAAAACATATTTTTTGGTTTATTTTAACTCTCTTCCCTAAAATATGCATTGAGGTTATCAAGTGTGTTTTATTTGATTACTCAATTAGTTAAACAAACTAATCGATAGATTACTCGACTACTAAAATAATCGATAGCTGCAGCTAGGGCTGGGCAATATATCGAGTTTGTAAGATATATCGATATATTTTTAAACAAGATATGAATTAAGAAAATATCGTAATATCGATATCATTTATTTCACGTTAAAATGACCAAACGCCGCTTATTTGTTTTTGTTCCTTGTTCTCCCCCTCTCCTTACTCCCCATCCCCTTCCTCCTTCCAAGACGTGCTTGCACGTATAAGAACATCCATGATTGGTTGGTTGTTTACTATGATGAGTTACGATTGGTTGAGATTAGGGCAATCAGAGGCAAGATACGGCGAGTCATGGAACCAGGAAGGTGAAATAACAACAGACATCCCAAATGACGACGAGAGAGTCGTAGAAGCGGGCGATTTTTATATTAAAAAACTAGTGGAAGATGGCAGAGGGATTCTCTTCTTTAGATTTTTCTTTTAGTGACGTAGACCCACAATGCGTCTACTTGGCCACATTTGGACAAATGTATGCGTCTGGATACAACATTCATTTGAGTTGCTTACCATGTAAGCCCAAATCCAATCCGTTCTCGAGTTGCCAAGCCGGGCATATTTTGCACTACTTGGCCACATTTGGACAAATGTATGCGTCTGGATACAACATTCATTTGAGTTGCTTACCATGTAAGCCCAAATCCAATCCGTTCTCGAGTTGCCAAGCCGGGCATATTTTGCACGAGAAATGCTGCCAAAAATGTATTATTTGCACAGCTATGTTATTTCTTTTACGTAGAAAGAATATTTTTCTATTTTATTTATGTTATGTAATCCTGTGCTACTTAAACAGTTTCTGTGCTGTTAATACCCATCTTGACTAACAGTTATCATTCACTTAAATTTCACAGAATTTCGCTTAAAAATTAATATCTTTATATGTATACTTTCACTGGAAAATATATCGAGATATATATCGAATATCGAGTTTAAGTAAAAAAATATATCGAGATATACTTTTTCGTCCATATCGCCCAGCCCTAGCTGCAGCCCTCATCTACCGTAGGTTGGCTTGGCTTATGTCAAAGAGTACACACACCACCCTAAATATCAGAAGCATTTAAAGAGGGACGGCACCAAATGCGACGTGGCTCTACTCAAAAGACCTTTCACACGAGGTTGGGTCTAGACCGACCACACCTCGACCTCAAGGCTGGGAGCGATTAACCAAGCTGCATGGTCGTTTTAAATAAACAAACGCAACTTCTGATTTAATGAACAGGAAAAGTAGGCTGACGTGGGAAATCAATTGATATAAGGCCTGCGTTAAATATGTTATTGCATGTACTTATAAAACATATTATGGCCTAAGACAAGACATTCAACTAGTCATACAGTAGAAAAAAAGGTGAATTCTTCATTGCTGTCAAAGAAACATTTGCATGCCATTGTGACTTAGAACAACATTAGCACAAGGCACAGCCAATATTTAAAACGGCTCCCTACATGTGTGTTGACTTTGTGGGCAAACGTTCAGAAACGATCTAAATCACAATAAAAGAGCGGTTTGAGCACATTTCCAAATAACTGAATTGCGCCGCATCTTGGAAAAGGAGAAATGATGAGATTTTGTTTACATTATACACATCAAAACATTGCCCGCCCCCCATACTTTTAAACAGCTTAATGAGTTGGCCCTGTGTTGATGTCCAGGTCACATTTGTCTAAAAAGTGCTCACTGAGTAGCCTCTTGGGCCTACTTATCATGCACAATTGGGATGATTGATGACGAGCTGCAGTGAACATCATCTTATAACAACGGATGCTCTAGTCTGTTCATGGGGATCCATTTAAACTGTTAAGCATGTGTCGAAACAGGTGTAAGGTGTTGCGTCACCTGTGTTTGCCTATGCAAATATCAGCTTGGCATGTCGTTCACGCTTGGTCGTTCCTGTCTGATTGACCGCCAACAAAGGGCCAGATCTACAAAAGGTTTGCGTGTATTAAAACGGGTGCAAACTCTATAGCCCACACAAAGCTGATCTACTAAACTCGTGCGCAGAGGATTGCATCTCTTAAGTGAGCAAAATAACAAGCACAATCCATCCATCCATCTTTATGTTTATGCAGAGTATATGCTTATTATTACACACTAAAAAATGTCAAGTTAAAAAATAACCCAATTTTAACCCTACTGCTGGTTCAGAAAAGGACAAACCCCTTATTTGAGTTATTTTAACTCAACATTTTGGGTACATTTTTTCAACCCAACTTTTTACGTTGAATTATTTAACCAAAAAGTTTAATTATGATAACTTAATGTTGGGTTATTCCCCACCAAACTATTGGGTTTAATTATTTAACCTGAAAATTGAGTTATGCTAACTCAATTGTGGGTGATTGTAAATAATGTTAATGAGATTAATCCATAATAAAATTCCCTTCAAGAAAAAAGTAACTTTTTAATAAAAAAAAAAGCCTTTTACCCAAAAATGCGTTACTCGTTGAAAAACAACCCAAAAATGGTTCATAATATTGAAAACCCAGAAATGGAGTTAAAATAATACCCTTACAACCCCAAAAATGGATTGCTACTCATAAAGATAACTCCAAAATGTAACCCAGCACTACCAACTCATAAATTGGGTTATCAAAATAACCCAGCATTTTTTAGTGTGTAGAACACCGACAATAATGGGAGGAGGGGATGCAAATATAATCATTTAGCACTCGCGATATGATTTATTAAAACTTAACCTGTTCTGTGGCCACTGTTTTGCTTCCACGATTAGCAGTTCTGGAAAGATTTTCGCAAACTGGCACAGTTACGCACAAACGGCTTGAGAAAGTAGCCGATTGCGCTGCAAAGTTGGGGGATAAATGAGAATTTTTCGACATATATAATTGGACTGTCAGAAATTAAGCAAAGAGACATATTGTCTATTTAGCACTAACATTTTAGAATTGTATAGCCGCTGTATAACTTAAGGGTTTGATTAAAACAAATTCAATTGATTAATTTCGGTGTCTGCTGGCTTTTTTTTTAATGGTCATCTTATTATATATTTTGTCTTGCACACCGCAGTGCCTCCCAAAGCGCATTTTGAAAGTGCTAAAAATAGGTTGTGTTGTCCATATCACACTTGTGTATCCCCCAGAAAAGGTACATACAATATATGTGTGCTGCGTGTCAACAACATAACGAAACGACACAAGTGGGACCACATGATGCCATAAATGTAGAGCAGGGTTTTTCCTGTGTTCAAAATTGCGTGACCACCTTCAGGTAATTTTGTGCCGCCCCCACACCAGAGCGATTGATATCGCTCAACACAGCCTAAAGCTCCGGCTGTGTTGATTGAGCGATTGACGTCCCTATAAGGCGGCTACGTATTTTACCTGAATTGCAGCGTTGCGCCACTATAGAGGCGCTATATCGACAGCAGTGTATCGGAAAGACCTGAAGCAACTACCGAAGAAGAAACAGATCGAATCGTGTTTTTTCCCGCTACTTGGTGCATAACTTTGACTGCCTTAACAAGTGGATTTCTGCCATGATACGGAGGGATATGGAGGGATCACTGGACTCTTACAGAACACTCCAGACTGTGCTGTGAACATTTTGTCTCTGGTAAGTGAACACAGCTAGTGGTGCTAGTTTCGTTTCCAACCTTTTCTGACTAATTATAATAGATTGATTGATTGAAGAATTTATTAGGAGTTTGCATAGGATCAGGTAGAGTTTCATGACAGTACAGATTAAATGGTACAAGGTCAATTAAAAGGAGGTACCCCAAGAAAGCATTACAAGCATGCCGTGTTTATTTAAAAAAAAAGTTTCCTCTGTGTCAGAGTAACGTTTATGTTTTTTAACGTTGCAGATATGGCAGGCAAAATCAGCCACTACTTTAAAAAGCGATCTCGCGAAGAGGAAAGTCAAGAGTCCAGGAGAAACAGAGCATTGAAATTAACATAACAGGCAGTTAAAATGCTATGAGCCCTTCATTCTCTTATGCAAGTGCTTAGGCCACATGTGTCAAACTCAAGGCCCGTGGGCCAGATCTGGCCCGCGACATAATTTTATCTGGCCCGCAAACACCTGGAAATGATATGTGTCAAAGTACTTAATATTTTCTCGCTAAATTTAATGGATTTTTTTCATTTTGACAGGAAAAATATATGTACTGCTTGAAATGGCATGCCTTTTGAACTTTAATAGTATCCATTATTGCAACAAACATTATAGTATATTATCATACTTTCCAAATATTTTTTGTCTAAATAAAAATAAATACTTAAATATCTTTTTGACTTATGATTTTACAGCAAACTACCCATCAAACTAATAAAAAGGACAATACATTTTACGGTGTTCTTTACAGCATGTTACTGTAAATTGAAAAAAAAAACTAACTCATGGTCAGAATTGTACCACCGCTGCCTCAGTTTGAGCCAGGAAAAACCCTGTAGAGGGAAATGAGTTTCTCCATGGTGACAGTAGGCGTAAACAAGCAAAGATCTCATTTGTATAGGGAGGTCTGCACCACTTTTGCACTTGTTATCAACACACCCACTAACAGTATACACAATTTGATGGTTTGCAAACGCTGTTTAGCACTTGTTATGTAGATGTTTGTAGATCAGGCCCAAACTCAAGTCAACATCTACCCTTGCACAAACTATGTTTTATTTATATATATATATATATATATATATATATATATATATATATATATATATATATATATATATATATATATATATAATTTTTTTTGTTTGTTTGTTTGTTTTGGTTTTTTTTGTTATTTTTTTAATTTTTATTAATTGTTTTTTATTATTGGCAACATTTTGTCTTTTTGTCTCCGTGCTTCTTTCTGTTTTTCCAATTTTTGCTGGTTTTTGTGATTAGTTTTTTGTAATGTCCAATGACAAATGAGTCTCAGGCCAAACAGAGTCCCTGTGCTTTGCATCTTTGCTGTAGAAAGAAGCTAACTGTTTGTGACCACTATAGTCCTAATAACTGGACTAGTGTAACTCCACGGGCAGGGTAAAAAATATACGGGAAAGATCAATGATTGGTCGGTTTACGTATAAGAAAATCCTTGATTGATTGGTTGGTTGGTTTAAAATGACGAGTCACAGTTGGTAAAGAGTAGGACAAAACATTACGGACAGGCCAATCAGAGGCAAGATAAGGCGGGTCACATCCCAAATGACGACGAGAGATTTAAGTATAGTCACTTACTTGGCGCTGACCAGTGTCCGCCCTGAGATCGGTAGGTTGGGAGTTCAAACCCCGGCCGAGTCATACCAAAGACTATACAAATGGGACCCATTACCTCCCTGCTTGGCACTCCGCATCAAGGGTTGGAATTGGGGGTTAAATCACCAAAAATGATTCCCGGGCGCGGCACCGCTGCTGCCCACTGCTCCCCTCACCTCCCAGGGGGTGAACAAGGGGATGGGTCAAATGCAGTGGACAAATTTCACCACACCTAGTGTGTGTGTGACAATCATTGGTACTTTAACTTTAACTTAACCAGAACCGTACGTGTGTGACAGTCCATTACATCGTCGACTGGGAATTAAAAAGTGCCTGCCTGCAAATGTATTTTTTATCCGAGTTTGATACATGTTGAATTATTTTCACAGCTATGTTATTTATTTTATGTAGAAATAATATTTTCTATTTTATTTATGTTATGTAATTCTGTACTACTTAAACAGTTTATTTTCTGTGCTTTTAATACCCATCTTGACTAACTGAGTTAATAAAAGTGCCACTGACTGTTTACAGTACAGTTGTCATTCACTTCAATTTCAGTGAAAATCGCTCAAAAATGATATCTTTATATGTATATTTTCACAGAAATATATATCGAGATATATATTGAATATCGAGTTTAAGCAAAAATATATTGAGATATACTTTTTCGTCCATATCGCCCAGCCCTAGTCAATCGCAATCGACGGGTTGGCAACCCCTGGTCTAAAGAAAGCAAAAATGATATAAATATTGTAATTATTGGGTAAAGCCATTGACTCTGTTGTGATGCATCAGTATCAAAATCAACATGCTTAGACCAATTTTTTTTTAGAAATATTTTTTAAACCAAAACAAGACATAATACATGTTTTCCACAAAATAGTGTAGTGATAATGTGCATAAAGTACAAAAACAAACTTTTGGTTTACTCAAAGTTTATCTGTAAAGACGCGCGGAGAAGTGTTCTTTGGACCAGATCATGAGGATTAAAATTGATATTGATAAAAGAATCAGTGTTTTTATGAGGCACACTTATTTGTAATCTGACTTTATAAAGTCCGGCTGGCGGTGGGCTGAGTTGAAGGCAATGACATAACATATGGCGTGGTGCATTCCCTTCACCTATTGGTCAGATTGCACTGGCTCCACCTGTTGGATCATAGTTACATCACCTAATACAACTACCCCACTGATCAATATTGATGAATTACTGACGTCGGCCCTTCCTAGCCAGACCCATAAAATTATAAAGATTAGAAGGCAGGATCTAGTATGCCCAGGTCAACATTTGTCCCGGTCTTGACCTCATTGCACATGGCTATATATTTATGTTTTTTCTTTTTTTTTTTTAAGGACACGTGTGAGCCACGCCACTACAAGAGTGTAATAAACAAAGCGCTTTCACATGAACTTCAGACAACTTTTAGTCTCCGCCGCCCCTCATTGCATTCCTAAGTGGGGCAAGTCCGATCAAAGTTCACTATTCATTGACTTGATGCAGGGAAAGTCATCAAAGAACTGGTACTGCTAATCTTTAACTCATTCAACACAACTTTTGTGTTGTCTTCTTCTAAATTGTAAACTGAGCATCACTCACATTGACTGCTTTTATTTCCCTATAAATATACACTATATTGCCAAAAGTACTTGGCCACCTGCCTTTACTCATATATGAACTAGAAGTGCCATCCCATGGAATTGTCCAAAATGTTTTGGTATCCTGGAGCATTCAAAGTTCCTTTCACTGGAACTAAGGGACCAAGCCCAACTCCTGAAAAAACAACCCCACACCATAATTCCTCCTCCACCAAATTTCACACTCGACACAATGTAGTCCGAAATGTAGCGTTCTCCGGGCAACCTCCAAACCCAGACTGGTCCATCAGGTTTCCAGATGGAAAAGCGTGATTCATCAGTCCAGAGAAGGTGTCGCCACTGCTCTAGAGTCCAGCGGCAACGTGTTTTACACCACTGCATCCCACGCTATGCGTTGGACTTGGTGATGTATGGCTTAGATGCAGCTGCTCAGCCATGGAAACCCATTCCATGAAGCTCTCTGCGTACTGTACGTGGGCTAATTTGAAGGTCACATGAAGTTTGGAGCTCTGTAGCAACTGACTGCAGAAAGTCTTTGCATTTTGCGCTTCAGCATCCACAGACCCATATCTGTCAGTTTACGTGGCCTACCACTTGGTGGCTGACTTGCTGTTGTTCCCAAACTTCACTTTTCTTATAATAAAGTTGACTTTGGAATATTTAGGAGCAAGGAAATTTCACAACTGGATTTGTTGCACAGGTGGCATCCTATGACAGTTCCACGCTGGAAATCACTGAGCGGCCCATTCTTTCACAAATGTTTGTAGAAACAGTTTCCATGCCTAAGTGCTTGATTTTATACACCGGGCCAAGTGATTAGGACACCTGATTCTCATCATTTGGATGGGTGGCCAAATACTTTTGGCAAAATAGTGTACTTGATTTTGCGGCATGTTCAGAGCAACGTGAAGGCCTCTCTCGAGTGTAGAATTATTTATATTTGCGGAGGGCACACATGCTAATGTTCTTCAATGGCCAAGTTAGTGAACTTAATGGAATGCGCCTTTCACTTGACAAATGTGTTAACAGCATGACCAACATTTAAGCAAAACAAGTGACGGTGACAGCAGTGGGAAGTTAATTTCATTAATTTATTCATTTATTTCAGGCAATGACACAGAAGGTATACAAGGTAGACAACATACAATAAGATTGTGCAAAAGGGAATGTACAATAGGTAAACATGATGATCCAGTTTTGCCTGAAAGGGAGTGTTAAGAAGATAGCTTGCCTAGCAACAAGTGACCGTGCAAAAGCGTGACGCAACCAAAAAAAACCCTGTTGCTATGGCTGCTTGGTAGCTAAAATTACATGAATATGGTGGCATATTTTCCGAGAAGAAAGTCTAAACAGCAGACAAACATTGCATGGAGACAGAACAGGATCGCTAACGGGTCTGCCAACTTCCTTACAAAAAAGGTGAGAAACAGGTAAACGCTGTGGTGGCCTCTGCGGTGTTTCACGCTATCGTCTGCTGGGGTGGGGGAAGCATGGCCAGTGACAGGAGCAGACCCAACAAATCAACCAAGAGAGCCGACTCCCCCCTCGGCCGCCCACCAACTCTCGGCCAGTGTCCAGTCTGCATGGATGAGCAAGGATACGTCCAAGGAGACCGAAGTGTCAGATACCTGCTCATTCAGCAAAGACACTGTGAAGCTTGTCCATCCCGGCGCTCAGCGCCAGCTCCGCAGCCCTGTCTCTTCATCCAAAACTTCTCCTCCAGTCTCTACAAACAGACTCTGGTGTGGCAGAGACCCAGCAGCTGGTCTCCATGGCCAAAAGGCTACCAGGAAGCAGATCCAGAAGTTCACAAAAATGCACCGCAGAATGGTCTATTTTCGATCTTTTTCATAAATAAGGTGCACCGGATTATAAGGCGCATTAAAGGAGTCATATTATTATTTATTTTTTTCTAAATGGAAAATACTTCCTTGTGGTCTACATAACATGTAATGGTGGTTCTTTAGTCAAAATGTTGCATAAATTATGTTTTACAGATCATCTTCAAGTCGCTTTCTTACAGTCTCTTCAGGATGCGCCGTTTTGTGGGCGGTCTTATTTTCGTCGCTCACCTTCGGCAGCGTCTTCTCCCCGTCATCTTTGTTGTAGCGGTGTAGCGTGCAAGGACAGGGGTGGAAGAAGTGTCAAAAGATGGAGCTAACTGTTTTAAAGACATTCAGACTTTACTTCAATCAATAACGGAGCAGCATCTCCTCATCCGTGGCTCACTAGTGCAATAACAACGCCGTAAAAAACTCTCTAACTAAAGTTCCTTGGGTGAATCATGTAAACTCACTATATTTGTATGTTTTAGCGCTTTCATGGCGAGTTTACTGACCGATATAAGTAAAAACTTTACACTACTTTATATTAGAAATCGCAACAGCCGAGGATGAATGCCCCATAACAAGAGGATAGAGAAAAAGAAAAAGCTTATCGACTACGGCGTCTGACGCGCGCAAATTTTCAGGTTTTATGCAGATCCCAAATACAGATCAACAGGTACCAGAAGGTAATAAAAGTTGCTTTTGCATAATATTGCGAAACAAAACACCAGTTAAAGGCATACTGAAACCCACTACTACCGACCACGCAGTCTGATAGTTTATATATCAATGATGAAATCTTAACATGCCAATACGGCCGGGTTAACTTATAAAGTGCAATTTTAAAATTCCCGCCACACTTCCGGTTGAAAAACTCCTTTGGATATGATTTATGCGCGTGACGTCACAAAATCCACGGAAGTGGTTGGACCCCATCGGACCCGATACAAAAACCTATTGTTTTCTTTGACAAAATTCCACAGTATTCTGGACATCTGTGTTGGTGAATCTTTTGCAATTTGTTTAATGAACAATGGAGGCTGCAAAGAAGAACGTTGTAGGTGGGATCGATCGGTGTATTAGCGGCTAAGTACAATACTTACAGCAACACAACAAGGACTACTTACGGTACTTAGCAGACGCCTAGCCGATGCTTGCCCCAAACCCACGGATGAAGTCCTTTGTCGCGCCGTCGATCTCTGGAACGCAGGTGAGCACGGCTGTTTATGAGCATATGAGGGCTGGCTGGCGTAGGTGGAGCGCTAATGTTTTTATCATAGTTCTGTGAGGTCCGGTTGCTAAGTTGCTAAATTAGCCTTAGCGTCGTTAGCAACAGCATTGTTAAGCCTTACCAGGCTGAGAATTTTTAACCGTGTAGTTACATGTACATGGTTTAATAGTATTGTTGATCTTCTGTCTATCCTTCCAGTCAGGGGTTTATTTATTTTGTTTCTATCTTCATTTGAGAACGATGTTATCACGTTAGCTCAGTAGCTAAGTGTGTCACCGATGTATTGTCGTGGAGATAAAAGTCACTTTAAATGTCCATTTCGCGTGCTCGACTCTCATTTTCAAGAGGATATAGTATCCGAGGTGGTTTAAAATACAAATCCGTGATCCACAATAGAAAAAGGAGAGAGTGTGGAATCCAATGAGCCAGCTTGTACCTAAGTTACGGTCAGAGCGAAAAAAGATACGTCCATCACTGCCTCTCGAGTCCTTCACTGTAACGTTCCTCATTTACGAATCTTTCATCCTCGCTCAAATTAATGGGGTAATCGTCGCTTTGTCGCTCCGAATCTCTCTCGCTCCATTGTAAACAATGGAAAATTGTGAGGAATACTAGCTCCTGTGACGTCACGCTACTTCCGGTACAGGCAAGGCTTTTTTTATCAGCGAGCAAAAGTTGCGAACTTTATCGTCGATTTTCTCTACTAAATCCTTTCAGCAAAAATATGGCAATATCGCGAAATTATAAAGTATGACATAGAATGGATCTGCTATTCCCGTTTAAATTAAAAAAAAATCATTTCAGTAGGCCTTTAATGTCTTACCTTATACGCACACCATAATAGTACTCGTATACCATACCATACCATACCATACCATACCATACCAACTTTATTTATAAAGCCCCTTAAAATGTTGAAGCACAATACAATCCACCAAGCGGTGCGGCTTTATAGCTTACCAAAGTTGTACTAAAACATTTTGATAGAATTTTGAGCGCCGTGTGTAATGTTCTATATTTTCAATGGAACATATAAAATGTTGGTGTTGTTTACTTGAGTCATATTGCAGTCTACACATATCTCTTGTGTGTGGCTGCCATCATATTGCAGTCTACACGTATCTCTTATGTGTGACTGCCATCTACTGGTCACACTTATCATTTCACCATGTACCGAATAAAATAGCTTCGAGGTCGGTAAGCAAAACCATAATTATTCCGTACATAAAACGCACTGTCGAGTTTTGAGGGAAAAAAAAGATTTTAAGTGCGCCTTACCGTCTGGAAAATACGGTAAGTACATCAGTAATAGTTAGACAAAATAATGCAACCAAAAATGTTGCTAAATGTTACCGTGTATGTCAGCAGCCAAATCAGGAGTCTTTGTAACCTGTTTTGAAGTGATTGTATTATAATTTATGTACCAACTAATATATACCGTGGCATATATCGTTATCGCAGGAGGCTGCTCAATTTCCGAATAATAGTGCAGCCGTGACATATTGTTTTTTGATTGCAATCTACTCCAAATTTTACTAATGTTGCCAAAAAAATAATTTGGGGTTGACATTTTTCTGTTGTCTTTTATTCGTGTCTTGTTTTGGTTATGAATTAGAATGGATCTATTTAGTTTATAACATTGCATTTGACAGGACAAGGGTATTTTAAAAAAAACAAAAAAAACCTGGTTGGAACTTTTGTCCCCTTTCATTGTGTTATTTCATTGCTTTAGTTCAGTCCAGTGAGTATTGCCAGAAGGAGTTTATTAAAAAAATGTAATGCCTTTACCGTTTGACTACACATCTCTCCACAGCCTCACCGCAGCTCTTATGCAATAATTACAGCCTGCAGCCCGTTTCATGTGTTTTACATTTCCCCTTTCAGAGGACAGTGCAATGGGCCATTCCTCCACAATTCCCAAAGTTTATTTAAGTGCGGTTTGACGGATAGGACTTCAAAGACACAAGGCGCCATTTGCAGCGCATCAAGTTAGTCTTGTTATTGTGGACAAAAACAGTCTTTAAAGTACAGCAACGACTACACCGGTTTGTGATGATTATAAGAGAAGCACCATAATCGACCATTATTCACATTCACGCTTTATTGCAGCTCAATCTAACAAATGTGTACCGAATGCTTACAAAGTATTTAACCCGAGGTCAGTCGTCACATTTACGCACTGCACTGCTTTTACACAGACACTGTAATTAGGTAAAGAATGTAAAACCCCTTGTGCCGTTTCTTTATGGGATTGGATTATGTGCATCATCTGTCAACAACCGACCAACAGGGAAATTCCCCAGAAGATATTCATATTAATAATCTACCGAGCTCTAAGAAAAATCAAGAACAATTACAAGTAGCTAAAGTGTAATCGGCTACATAAGCTAGCTCTTGGGTCGTGGAACAACGGGGTGAAGGAGCCTGAGGTTGGATATAGTCGGACTCACTTTGACGCACAGCAACGGCTCTGGAACCAGTTCTCTTGAGAGAACTCTGGCTTTGCACGTAGTGAGAGGCGACGGGCTGGGGTGGCAATTCTTGTTGACTCCCGGCTCAGAGCCTGCACGTTGAAGTTCAAACCAGTGGACGAGAGTGTAGCTTCCCTCCGCCTTCGGGTGGGGGGACGGCTCCTGACTGTTGTTTGTGCTTACGCACCGAACAGCAGCTCAGAGTACCCACTCTTTTTGGATTCACTCCCCCGGGTGATTCCCTTGTTCCACTGGAGGACTTCAACGCTCATATTGGCAACGACAGTGAAACCTGGAGAGGCGTGATTTGGAAGAATGGCCGCCCGGATCTCAACTCGAGTGGTGTTTTGTTATAGGACTTTTGTATTCATCACAGATTGTCCATTACGAACACAATGTTCAAACATAAGGGTGTCTATATGTGCACTTGGCACCATGACACCCTAGGCCGCAGTTCCATGATGTACTTTGTAGTTGTGTCATCGGATTTGCGGCCTCATGTTTTGGACACTCGGGTGAAGAGAGGGGCGGAGCTTTCTACCGGTCACCACCTGGTGGTGAGTTGGTTGCGATGGTGGAGGAGGATGCTGGACAGACCTGGCAGGCCCAAATATATTGGAAACGTCTAGCAGAGTCTCCTGTCAGAGAGAGTTTCAATTCCCACCTCCGGAAGAACTTTGAACATGTCACGAGGGAGGTACTGGACATTCAGTCCGAGTGGACCATGTTCCGTACCTCCTATTACTAATAAAAATACCTGGGATTTATATAGCGCTTTTCTAAGTACCGAAAGTCGCTTTACATGTAGAACCCATCATTCATTCACACCTGGTGGTGGTAAGCTATTGTCGAGGCGACTGATTGGAGCTGTGACCGCAAGGTGCCTGTCGTCCGCCAAACTGAAGAAAGAGTCCTATCGGGACTTTTTTGCTCATGGGACTCCGGAGGCAGTGGACAGGTACCGACAGGCCAAGCGGTGTGAAGCTTTAGCGGTCGCGGAGGCAAAAACTCGAACATGGGAGGAGTTTGGGGGAAGCCTTTGAAAACGACTTCCAGACGGCTTCGAAGCGATTCTGGACCACCATCCGCCGCCCCCGCGACCCGACCTCAGAAGATGGAGTTTATTAAAAAAATAAGGCCTTTACCGTTTGACTACACATCTCTCCACAGCCTCACCGTAGCTCTTATACAAGAATTACAGCCTGCAGCCCGTTTCATGTGTTTTACATTTCCCCTTTCAGAGGACAGTGCAACGGGCCATTCCTCCACAATTCCCAAAGTTTATCCAAGTGCGGTTTGACGGATTGGACTTCAAAGACACAATTTTGCAGCGCATCAAGTTAGTCTTTTTATTTGTGTACAAAAAAAGTATTTAACGTTCAGCAACGACTACAACGGTTTGTGATGATTATAAGAGAAGCACCGTAATCAACCATTATTCACAGTCACGCTTTATTGCAGTTTAATCTAACAAATGTGTACAGTATGCTTAAAAAGTATTTAACCAAATGTCAGTCGTTATATTTACGCACTGCACTGCTTTTACACAGACACTATAATTAAGTGAGGAATGTAAAACACCTTGTGTGCTTAGATTATGTGCATCATCTGTCATCAACCGACCAACAGGGAAATTCCCCAGAAGATATTCTTATTAATAATCTACCGAGCTCTAAGGAAAATCAAGCAGCTAAAGTGTAATCATGATATGTCATGACGCAAAAAAATGCCCAAGATTGCAACAAAAATTGGATACTGTAGCGATGTTTTACTCGTTTTACACCACACAAACTTAAAAGTTGACACTAGATGGCAGTAAAAGTTTATACTCCGTCGAGTTGTGTATAGAGAGAGTATGGTTTCAAAGTTAGGACCAAACATGGCGCCCTGTAGTCACCTGAGGGTCTTTTGACCAATCACATATGAGATCGTCTGGACATACTTTCTCTGATTGGTCAAAAGCACCTCAGGTGACTACAGGGCGCCATGTTTACTTCTAACTTTGAGCTGGCCACAGCTGGAGCTATGCGTACACTGCACTTCCTCATTCGACATCTCTTTTAATTTAGGTTTTTTTGCCGTGTAAACATGCACATCCATATGTAGTTGACATACTGTTTTTTGTTGTATTGATTTTCATCATTACAAACTTACAAGCAAATAAACGGTCAATTGATTATGAATTGTACATGGCAAAATTCAAGTACAAAAATATATAAATAATACCTATTTTTTGTATATACACACACACACACACACACACACATATATGTATATATTGGAAATTGGAAGTAGGTCTAAGGCAGGATGACATTTGTGCAGAGCAATAAAGAGGTGATTTTGTTACATGTTACTTTTTCTGCTTTGTCTACACAAGAAACAAACATAAGTTTTGATTAGAAAGTTTATGTGCGTTTTGAAGCGCCGCTCGGAGACAAATTTGATTGGCAGAAAATGACGCTGATTGGCCAAAATGTGCGGGGAAGTTGGACAAAATTGTGAGATCATGCATAACTCGTGCGGATTGGTTGAATATGCGTGAATTTGTGCGATTGTGGTGTTGGAAATTCCTGGAGGGACTATATATAAATATATAAATGAATCATGAAATAAACAAGTAATTCATTGGCTTAATGTAAGTGTCTTCCAGATTACTGTATACTTCACAAATTAATAAATTGTTATTGAACTTTTTGACATGTATGTTTTAATTAATTGTGGTAAAATATACATATATATATATATCTATCTATATATATATATATATATATATATATATATATATAGATCGATATATATATCTATATATATATATATATCGATATATATATATATATATATATATATATATATATATATATATATATATATCGATGTATATATATATATATAGATATATATATATATCGATATATATATATATATATATATATATATATATATATATATCGATATATATATATATATATATAGATATATATATCGATCTATATATATATATATATAGATAGATATATATATATATGTATATTTTACCACAATTAATTAAAATATATATATAAAATATATATATATATATATATATATATATATATATATATATATATATATATATATATATATATATATATATATATATATATATATATATATATATAAACAATAGTGTATAACCTTTGTAATAATACATCTTTATAAATGGCTTGGATTGTTTTGCAGAATTAATGCTTTTGTTTGAGTTAGTATGTTCAGGATGATTCAGCAACGACAAAAAAGCACAAAAACAGACAGGTGTGTATCAAATGTCTTGCTTTGCCCTTTGCCTTTCAGACATGCTCTGCAGACAATGCAATCTGTGATTCACCTCTGTCTCATGCAGTGGATTTTGAAGCTGCCCGGTGTGACATGTTACGCGGGAAAATAGCATACCTAGCAAAAGAACATGTCGGGTACCAAGGACAAGCTGCCTGAGACCTTGAAACATAATGAAGAAGACATTTTCATTGTGTTGATGGGACATTTTCTGACACATTGTTATACTCATGAGGATTGTAACGGTTTACAAGTTCAACACCCAGTGGGAGGGATAACGATAGCCCTCACAAATGCTGTTCATATTCTATAATGCATTATCCCATAAAAGTAAATTCACCCACTTTACATTTCTGTAACCATTAACAATAATATGGAAGTAAAACTTTGAGATACCTTAGAGTAGTCAGTGTGTGCATAGGCTTTGTGTGGCCCCATTTTTGTCTTTAATATTACGTATTACTGATAACTAGATATAGATGGTACACCCCATCATCAGGAAAACCCATTATATTTACATGTTCATACCTTTGCTTTATCTGTAATATTTTTCAGCGAGCGTTTAAATCAGTGGCATCATTAGGCCTAGCCTTAAACCCCTTACATCATTCAGTGTTTTATTTTCTACACAATTCTGATTTCCCTTTACCTTATAGTGTTAGGTAGGGATTAGCTGATTCTTGTAGGATCATCATTAGTGGATAACGATAATCATAACTAGAAAAGGCAATTCCTGAAGGAATTGCGTGTGAATGTTCCAATGCTGAAGTTGAAGTGAAATGCTGACAGAATGTAGTATGAATATAAGAATAGTTTGAATGTTGAAAAGCTGACGCTGAACTGAAATGCCAATGGAATGTAGGATGAATGTAGAAATGGTTTAAATGTTGAAATCGTTTAAACGCTGAAATAGTTTGAATGTTGAAGAGTTTGAATTTCAGGGAAACCGGAATTTGGTTTAGAATTCTGGAAATTGGTAGTTTGAATGTCCAGGATGAGTGGGATGTGTTGATGTTGGAATGGTTTGAATAGGTTGAAAAATGTGGGAATTGTGCAACTTGGAAACATGTCCCATTCCCAAGCGGGATTTTTTTGAAAATTATTAGGAACATGAATGTCCTAAATGAGCTGAATTGGTTGGTGTTGGAATTGTTTAAATCAGTCAAGAAATGTTGAATTAGTAACAGTTTTTAATTGAGAAATTCCTGGATTTTGGGAAATCCGGGTATTTTTCTCGTTCCTTAACCAACTTGGTTTTTGTCCTGAATATGAGGAGTGTTTTGACGGTTGAAATGGGTTGAAAACTGTGAAAGGAGTAGTCGAACTTAAGTGTGGAAATAGGTTACTAAAAAACGGGAACCCCTGGAAATGTGTTGAATGTGGAAAATTTGTAGTTTGAATGTCCAGGATGAGTTGAATGTGTTGAAGGTGGGATGGTTTGAAGAATGTGGGAATTGTGGAAGTTTGAAAAATGGCTAATTAATTTTGAATGGGAAAAATGCAAAAAAAAAAATGAATTATGGGAAATCCGGGATTTTTTTTTTAGAATTGTTGAACAGGCTGAATATTTTGAAGTTGGAACCGCTTTGAATCAGATGAAAAATGTGGGAATTGTGGAACTTTAAAAAATGTCCCATTGATTTCAATGGGAACTTCATAAAAAATTGGGAATTTCGGGAAAAGCGGGAATTTTTTGGAAATGGTAAAAAATTTGAATGGTATATTTCAATGAGTTGAAATGGTTGGTGTTGACATTTTTAAAATCGGTCGAGAAATGTTGAAGTATTAACATGTTGAGTTGAGAAATTGTATTACGTAATTTCGGGAAAACCAGGAATTTTTCCAGTTCAAAAAACAACTTTGTTTTTTGTCTTAATTAAGAAGAATGTTTTGATGGTGCAATGGTTGAAGTGGGTTGAAAAATGTGGGAGGAGTAGTCGCCAGAAAAAAGGGGTGGAAATAGGGCTTTGGAAAATCAGGAATTCTGGAAAATCCTGTAATTTTTTTTAACCTGGAAAAAGGGTAGTTTGAATTTCCAGAACGATGAAATGTGTTGAAGGTGAAATGATTTGAATTGGTTGAAAAATTAGGAAATGGTGGAAGTTTGAAAAATGGCCAATTCATTTTGAATGGGGAAAAACGTCTCGAAAAACCTGGAATTCTGGGAAATCTAGGAATTTGGGAAATTTGTTAAGAGAAAGCCCGTGATTACAAAATAGGTTGAACAGTTTGAAGTTGGAACGATTTGAATCAGTTAAAAAATGTGGAAGGTAGAGCGCGCCAAAACCTGGAGAAGAAGAAGAAGTTGTTGAATAATAAATAGATGCATTTTGGTGTAGAAAACCATATGTGTGAATGCTTTGGAGCATTCACACAATAATACCTCTATTATCATTATTATTATTATTCGTGCATCTACCAGGGGTTCAGCCTCCCTTGTCTATAAAACCTGGTGTTTCGGACTCTAATCAAGGTTCCTTGAACGCACCAACATTATCATTGACCTTTGACAGCAAAATGTAATTTATCTGAGCTTTTATGACATCGTATTTTATAACTTAAATTAAATCTTTACAAAAGCCAAGGCCATAATCATGTGGTTCTAAACAACCGCGTATGCCCAAGCTGCACACTGACCACCCTAAGTTTGATCAATATCTCTATATCATCTATTAATTTCTATTGTACTGTTGCTGAAATGTACATACTTTACTGAGACACTGTATTACCATGGATAATAGACACAAGCATATTTCATCGTTGGGTTCAAAGGTCAGACAACTTCCCTCTCTATTCCTGTTTGACCCTAAAACACATTTACTTCCCATTTGGCTCCTCCCACCACAAAAGCAGCCACCCACTCGTTTGACCTCTGACAACGAGGGGCCACAGCCTATTGATTTCTTGGCATTGAACTTGAATCTCGGGGGGGGGGGGGGGGGGGGTCATGGAGGCGACAATCAAAGGGGTATTGTCTTTCTCAAAGAAAAGACAGATTGCAGTGCAAACAATGCTCGTTCACTTTCCCTCGCTTGCCTCCATTGCGAGAACGAGCCACTTATCCTCAGCTGGCCGAGACGGTTTTGACCATTCAATGCATACGGAATGCATTCATTTCCTGTCTATTGAAGATGTTCTATATCGTCTGATGGATCACCGGATGATAACAATCCTCATACGCCTCTTCAGGGTAACCCCAAGTAGACTTGGTGACAGTGTGTAAAACTTATTTTTGACATTAACATTTCAATTAAGAATACATTGCAAACTTAATTTGGAAAAGTTGTCCGAATGAGTCGTCCGAATAAAAAATTATATTCTTTATTTCACTTTCAACCCAAAACCAGTGAAGTGTTGTAAAAAAATCGTAAATAAAAACAAAATGCAATGATTTGCAAATCCTTTTCAATCTATATTCAATTGAATAGACTGCAAAGACAAGATACTTAACATTCGAGCTGGTAAGCTTTGTTATTTTTTGTAAATATTAGCTCATTTGGAATTTGATGCCTGCAACATGTTTCAAAAAAGCTGGCACAAGTGGCAAAAACGACTGAGAAAGTTGAGGAATGCTCATCAAACACTTATTTGGAACATCCCACAGGTGAACAGGCTAATTGGGAACAGGTGGGTGCCATGATTGGGTATAAAAACAGCTTCCATGAAATGCTCAGTCATTCACAAACAAGGATGGAGCGAGGGTCACCACTTTGTCAACAAATGCGTGAGCAAATTGTCGAACAGTTTAAGAACAGCATTTCTCAACGAGCTACTAAAAGGAATTTAGGGATTTCACCATCTACGGTCCGTTATATCATCAAAAGGTTCAGAGAATCTGGAGAAATCACTGCACGTAATCACTGCACATTGAATGCCTGTGACCTTTGATCCTTCAGGCGGTACTGCATCAAAAAGCGACATCAGTGTGCTGTTTCCATTTCTACAAACTTTTGTAATACAAAGTAGTGTAAAGTTCTTACTTATATCTGTCAGTAAACTCGCCATGAAAGCGCTAAAACATACCGGTGTAGTGAGTTTACATTATTCACCCAAGGAACTTTAGTTATTAGAGAGTTCCGGACGCACGGTTTTTCACGGGACACATTTCCGGTGTTGTTGTTTCCGAATGAGGAGATGCTGCTCCGTTATTGATTGAAGTAAAGTCTGAATGTCATTAAAACAGTTAGCTCCATCTTTTGACACATCTTCCACCCCCGTCCTTGCACGCTACACCGCTACAACAAAGATGACGGGGAGAAAATGCTGTCGAAGGTGAGCCACGTAAATAAGACCGCGCATCCTGAAGCGACTTGAAGATGATCTGTAAAACATAATCTATGCAACAATTTCACCAAAGAACCACCATTACATGTTATGTAGACCACAAGGAAGAGTTTTCCATTTAGAAAAAATATAGAATAATATGACTCCTTTAATGCGCCCTATAATCCAGTGCGCCTTATATATGAAAAAAGATCAAAAATAGACCATTCATCGGCAGTGCGCCTTATAATCCAGTGCGCCATATGGTCCGGAAAAATACGGTATATTAACTTGACCTTTATTTATCTAGGTAAGACAATACAGAACATGTTTTCATTCACAATGCCGACCCATCAAAGAGGCAGCATTTACATGACAGAGATGTTGAAGCGTGATGATATCCATTCATCCCTGCTTTCCACCCCCCACCTTCATGTGCCACCGACGTTGACTTCAAATCTCGAAGATTGCGCCAAGACTGGCTTGAAACCCAATAAACGTGTCATGAAGTCAATTTCCATGGATCACACCCACTCGCTGCAAAAATGCCCTACATACTATTTGCGAAAAGACCAAAGTACTAAGGTTTCGTCTTTCAGGAGGGAAAGGTGTTTGAGAATAACCACCACCATTGTTGTTCATGACCATGACCAGACGTATGATGCTGCACCTAAGCTTTAGCTACGTAACTGACTGACTGACTGACTTGGTAGGTATTTATGTGACAGTGTCATTTTCCCATCATAGACATATAGCATTGCTTATGTCTGGTTGATAATTGCATGCTTTTCTTGCCAAGGACGAGGTTATAGTGCAAGTAGTACTTTGAAAAGGAAATGTTCTTCAAGTGCATTGTTGATTGCAACCCCTGTGTTGCTTGTGCTAGTACTTTTCTGACAAATACACCACATGCTGGCGCTGGTTTTAAACCTTAGTTTGACCACAAAAGTCGAAATTTCCCCCACGCACTACAAAAAACAAACTGGAACTTTAGAGTATTTAGCCGAATCCTCAACAAATTTGGTACACACTTCAGGGGACTGATTAGTTAAAAAGTGGTTTAAAAAAAATCGATATCTTTCTATGTCTTCGTAAATGTCGAGCAAAGTACTTTAAACATAACTCTTAGAGGGCGCAACAAATGTCATTTACAATACATTTTAAGTATCATGAGTTGTATTCAACAAGGACGTGAATCTTTGGGCACTACACGATTCGATTCGATTTGATTCTTGGGGGTAACATTGGGTTCCAGTTCTATGATTAACTACATTTCTCCATAAAACAAATAAACAGCTCAACATTTTTTTTATATCATCGTGTTTTCAGGACTATAAGGCGCACTTAAAATACTATTTTTTTTCTTATAAGCCGGTGCACCTAATGTACGGAATAATTTAGTTTTTGCTTACCGACTTCAAAGGAATTTTATTTGGTACATGGTGTAATGATAAGTGTGACCAGTAGATGGCTGTCAAACAGAGATACGTGTAGACTGCAATATGATTGCAATATGACTCAAGTAAACAACACCAACATTTTATATGTTCCATTGAAAATATAGAACATTACACGGCGCTCAAAAATCCATCAAAATGTTTTAGTACGACTTTGGAAAGCTATGAAGCCGCACCACTTGATGGATTGTCGGCGCATTAAACATACGAGTATTATTATGGTGTGTGTATAAGGTAAGACATATTATCTGCTGTTTTGTTTCGCAATTATTTTGCAAAAGCAACTTTTCTTACCTTCTGGTACCTGCTGATCTGTATTTGGGATCTGTATAAGTCCTGAAAAATTGTGTGCGTCCGCCTTTGTAGTCCGTGCCGACACCATAGTTGATAAGCTTCTTCTTTTTCTCTATCTTGTTATGGGACATTCATTCTCCGCTGTTGCCATTTCTAATATAAAGTAGTGTAAAGTTCTAACTTATATCTGTCAGTAAACTCGCCATGAAAGTGCTAAAACATGTAGTGAGTTTACATTATTCACCCAAGGAACTTTAGTTATTAGAGAGTTCCGGTTGGACGTTTTTTCACGGGACACATTTCAGGAGATATATATATATATATATATATACATATATATATACATATATATATACATGTATATATATATATATATATATATATATATATATATATATATATATATATATATATATATATATATATATATATATATATATATATATATATATATATATATATATATATATATATATATATATATATATATATATATATGTATATATATATCAGTGCCGTGCGGTGAGGTTCATGTCTGGTGAGGCACAGACTTCACCACAGTCAGATTTACAAAACATATGAACCCTAAAGAGTATCTTATTCACCATATGATTGGCAGCAGTTAACGGGTTGTGTTTAAAAGCTCATACCAGCATTCTTCCCTGCTTGGCACTCAGCATCAAGGGTTGGAATTGGGGGTTAAATCACCAAAAATTATTCCCAGGCACGGCGCCGCTGCTGCCCACTGCTCCCCTCACTTCCCAGGGGGTGAACAAGGGGATGGGTCAAATGCAGAGGACACATTTCACCACACCTAGTGTGTGTGTGACAATCATTGGTACTTTGCTTTAACTTTACACTTACAAACTGTAGCATGCACACAAAAAAGCACATTTAATTAAAAAAAACGTTATTATGGTCTTACCTTTACTTATAAGGGCGGGAGCAGTGGTGTTCTTGTTGGAAGAGTTGTGAATGAATGAAATATGAAATCCGCGCTGCCGTCTGCAGGTGTACCTAATGTTGTGTCCCTGTTCACGGCTCCTCCGGTGCGCCGCGCGAGCATTGTTGTTTTTGCACTTTTTGGCTTCTTGTTAAGTGACTTTTTTTGGGTGGATTCGGTCTTGCACGTGGAAGGTTTGGGTGTGGGCTTTGGTTGGTGTGGCCGCGGCGCTCCCGTCGGGTGGTGCATTCTGCGGCGGAGGTGTTTGGCACCAGGAGGCGGGGTTATGAGACGAGCCTCCAGTTTTATGATCGCTCAGCACAAGAAATACGTTACACACATACAGATGTTGACAAAATACACTGTACATTATATACCTCAGCTAACTAAACTATGGAAATGTATAATATAATTCATATAGCAATACGGTCTCACTGCACAGCAGCTCAGCAGTTAGCCGAGTCATTGCGCACAATCCATGTTGAGGCACAAATCAGTGACGTGCCTCAACTGGCTGCTGATCACCGTCTCTTCTCAGTATTTGAACGGCAAATGTGAAAATAAAAATAAAAATAATCTAAAACTGGTGAAGTTAAATGGAAAATAACTTTAGTATAATCACTGGATACATATAACAATTTAATTAATTTTTTTTCTTTTTACTTTTTTTTTTCTTTCCATGATGGCAGGTGAGGCCGTGCCTCCCCTGCCTCTAGTGACGGCACGCCACTGATATATATATATATATATATATATATATATATATATATATATATATATATATATATATATATATATATATATATATATATATATATATATATATATATATATATATATATATATATATATATATATATATAATTTTAATCGATTAAGAATTGTTACAAACAAGCGCGATTCATTCGAAAATCTTTTTTTAAATTTTTTTTAGAACCCTAGTATTTATCTACCTCTGCATGCACTTTAAAAATGTTGGTATGGTTAATCAGCTGTTGGTTTGAAACTATTGCATGGTCCACTTGCCGCACTGTTGATTATAATCAGGGCCGGCCCTGGGCACAAACATGGTTGTTTAGGCCCACACCCACTAGGGGGCCTCATGATCATGGTTTCGGCTTTTGTACAGATTCCATTTTTTTCTTCCATTTAAATCCGTCAGTTGTAAAATACGACGTCATAAAAGCTAAGATAAAATTAATTTTCCAGTCAAAGTTCAATATCAAGGTGATTTGAATCAAATAATGTTATATTGTCTACAAAGTCCACCCTCATTCATTCACACACAACGCTAACATTTGGCAACCAGGTTGAGTAGATAGGAGAAAAAGAAAAAAATTATAAATATATTTGTGGCAGCATTAGACAAAGTTAAGTTTAACTTTTACTTCTCATAGGATATAATTGTGGTGCATTCAAGGAACCTTGATCAAAGTTCATAACAAAGGCATCACCAGTTTTTAAAGACAGGTGAGGCTTAACCCTCCAGAGATGCACTAATAATAATACTAATTATTACAATAATGATGCATTAATATGATTATTATTATCCAATAATGATAATCCTACATCGATTATAATCTCTATTTTACACTGTGACAGTGGTTCTCAAACTTTTTCCATCGAGTACCACCTCAGAAAAAACATGGCTCTCCAAGTACCACCATAAAATACCACCATTAAACTTCAGAAGCGTAATAGGCCGAAGTATTCACTAAAAACAAGGCAAGGTTTTTATTTAACAAGTATATTTATATTTAATTTGTGACCACTGTAATATATAACAAATACAGCTCCTTGAATCCTTGAATTACACAATGTTTGAACAGTAACACTGTGCTTGAATATTTAATTAAGTGACTTTTTGGCATACCACTAGATGGAGCTCTCGTACCACTAGTGGTACATGTACCACAGTTTGACAATCACTGCATAATAAAGTAAAGGGAAACTATACTGAAGGTGTCTGTTACTATATTATATATATACTTGCAGTGTGTATATTGTACATATTACATATTGTTATGAAGGTGTCTGTTACTACATTATATATATAATTGCAGTGTGTATATTGTACATATAACATGTTATGAAGGTGTATGTTACTACATTATATATATACTTGCAGTGTGTATATAAAACATATATCATATTGTTATGAAGGTGTCTGTTACTACATTGTATATATACTTGCAGTGTGTATATAAAACATATTACATATTGTTATGAAGGTGTCTGTTACTACATTGTATATATACTTGCATTGTGTATATTGTACATATTACATATTGTTATGAAGGTGTCTGTTACTACATTGTATATATACTTGCAGTGTGTATATTGTACATATTACATATTGTTATGAAGGTGTCTGTTACTACATCGTATATATACTTGCAGCGTGTATACAAAACATATTACATATTGTTATGAAGGTGTCTGTTACTACATTGTATATGTACTTGCAATGTGTATATTGTACATATGACATATTGTTATGAAGGTGTCTGTTACTACATTATATATATACTTGCAGTGTGTATACAAAACACATTATATATTGTTATGAAGGTGTCTGTTACTACACTATATATATATACTTAAAGTGTGTGTATAAAACATTCCATATTATTCACTTGTTTTATTTAAGTGAATAACGACAGGTATAATGTAATACTGACACGATTGTTAAAAATCACATTCTTGCTACTTTATTATAAATTTGTTGGTACTAGTTTGTAAAAAAAATGAAAATACAATAAAAATAGCAAATCATTTAGGTCGGTTTAAGGACATTTTGGGGAGCTTAAGCCCCCCTAAAAAGGCCTACCAATGCCATTAATTTGAACGCTTGATGTACAACATTATTGATGAAACTTAGACAAAAACATATTATTATTGTGGTATTTAAGATCATGGAGTGCGCCATCTACTGTGCTTCCATGTTATGACGTTGGGAAGACTGGCACGTGTGTAGAACGCCAAATACAGTGATGGATGGATGGGGTTGTTTACATGCAAGAGGGAATGCGTTTACAATGACATCATCTTGATAAGTTATCTAAGGTATCATTACAGCATTTAGGGCAGAGGTGCCCGGGTTTATCCGGCCCGCGTGACGAGTTTGCCAAGTATTAAAATGAGCTGCTTTTTTTTTTTTAAATGAAAGAAACTGCTGTTCTAAATGTGTCCACTGGATGTTACAATAGCAATTCTGTTAGGCAAGCAAAAGGTTTATACCAGGGCCTAGCAAGAGGTAAAGGGTGACTATGGCTCCTCCTCCTCAACCCACATGAAATTTAAAACCTGCCTTTTTATGTCTTCCGTTTCGAACACATCGTCATTTGTCACCCTAGTTGCAGAGAAAAGTGAACTTAACCCTTTTGAATAGTTTTTACCTCCGTTTCTTACGGTTTGTTGAGTTAGCACTGGATCGATAGGTGGACATGACAAAGGAGGTATTTGATACCTAGAAGAGTTTACATGTTGGATTTTTGGGGACAGCGTGGCGCAGTTGGGAGAATGGCCGTGCTAGCAACCTGAGGGTTCCTGGTTCGATCCCCACCTTCTACCAACCTCATCACGTCCGTTGTGTCCTTGAGCAATACACTCCACCCTTGCTCCTGATGGCTCGTGGTTAGGGCCTTGCATGGCAGTTCCCGCCATCAGTGTGTGAATGTGTGTGTGAATGGGTGAATGTGGAAATAGTGTCAAAGCGCTTTGAGTGCCTTGAAGGTAGAAAAACGCTATACAGGTAGAACCCATTTACCATTTGCCATTTTTGTTCAATCCCAGGAAGACTGTGACTTAAAGTTTAATCCTGGTTTTGTAGATACACTGAGACAAAGTCTAAGCTCATTGTGTTTTTGAAGCTGCACCAATTTCCTCAGAATTTACAACAAACCTCAATCAATCAAAGTTTATTTATATAGCCCTAAATCACGAGTGTCTCAAAGGGCTGCACAAGCCACAACGACATCCTCGGCTCAGATCCCACATCAGGGCAAGAAAAAACTCAACCCAATGGGATTACAATGAGAAACCTCGGAGGGGACTGCAGATGTGAGCCCCCCCCCTAACTGTTACGAGTAGGGCATTCCATAGTACTGGAGCCCAAATAGAAAATGCTCTATAGCCCGCAGACTTTTTTTGGGCTCTGGGAATCACCAATAAGCCGGAGTTCTTTGAACACAGATTTCTTGGTGGGACATATGGTACAATACAATCGGCAAGATAGGATGGAGCTAGACCGTGTAGTATTTTATACGTAAGTAGTAAAACCTTAAAGTCACATCTTAAGTGCACAGGAAGCCAGTATAGGTGTAATATGATCAAACTTTCTTGTTCTTGTCAAAAGTCTAGCAGCCGCATTTTGTACCAACGGTAATCTTTTAATGCTAGACATAGGGAGACCCGAAAATAATACGTTACAGTAATCGAGACGAGACGTAACGAACGCATGAGTAATGATCTCAGCGTCGCTGGTGGACAAAATGGAACAAAATTTAGCGATATTATGGAGATGAAAGAGGAACGTTTTTGTAACACTCTTAATGTGTGACTCAAACGAGAGTTGGATCGAAGATAATACCCAGATTCTTTACCGAGTCGCCTTGTGAAACTTGAAGTGTTTTGTCCAGAGGATTATCTGTGATTTGTACGTTTTCGGAATGTGCTTGTTCTAAGTTTGGCCATAGTAAAACAAAAGAAAACAACCTGGAGTTGTCTTTATTTTTAAGTTATCATGCCATGATTGTACCATTCTGGCCCACTTGGGAATAGATTTTCCTCCATGCGGCCCCTGAGCTAAAATGACTTTGACACCCCTGATTTAAGGTATTCCAAAACAATTTAGGAACGTTACCTTACCTAATTTTTTATTCATGTTCTTTTTTACTCAGGGAAAGACAAAACATCTATTTAATGAATAGTGGTCAATAATGATGATAAGGCAGATTTTTCAGCCTGTGTTTTCTCCTACAGTGTGAAACAGGGAGGCACCAGCGATTCCCGTGTCAACCTTTTGCACACTTCCCTGTCCAAATAGCCAATCAGGATCCATTTAGGCCGCCTCGGCCTGGAACAGGAACTGACAGGCCTGGCTGAGGTGTTCTGCACCACATGTGAGCCATGGAAGTCCTCAGCAGCCCGGCGATGAAATCCATACTGTGGTTTCCTCAGACACTGCTGATTAGCACACGGCTGCTGCAGACGTGCAGGACAGGCTTGTCAGTTCTAATTGTCTAATGGACAAAAGAGGAAAGTCACCTCGATATTGACGACTTCTTTGGAAGTTCTTCTTTTACAGATTGAAATAAGCTAATACATCAAATAGAAAAGAGCAGGACCCCTTGCACATAAAAAAAATTAAACTCCTTATTTGTATTTATGCTATGTAAGCTTCAGCCCCCGGGACTGTGGTTCTGCCACTAGATCACCTTTCAGGAGGCCTGCAATTTCAGTGTTCTGCCTCCATGCTTGGGTGGTTTGATTTAAACAAACTGGCTCTGGGCTTTGTGAGACCATTAAGGCTACAATCATTGTTGAGGGCCCAATCAGAGTTTGCTCTGGCTCTCGGTGGTAACGATTGTCAAGTCCGCCGCTATGTCGTCATTGGGTGCATGTTTTGATAAAATAACCCAGCGTGCACTCTTAATATATGACCTACATTGAAGGATTGTATTAATGTGTTTCCATCAGTTTTCCTTTGGATAGTGCGGGGGTCGGCTCTTTAGCGCCGGCCTCGTGGTTTCTCTTGAGCTTTGTCAAAAATGTATGAAAATGCAAAAAGATGACGAAAAAATATATTTTTTGTTTTAATATGGTTTCTGTCGGAGGACAAACATGACACAAACCTCCCTAATTGTTATAAGTCACACTGTTTCTATTAAACATGCTTCGGTGATTAGTGGCTATTTGGCAAGCGCCTTTTTGTCCTACTAATTTTGGCGATCCTTGCACTCACTGTCTCTTTACGTTTATAACTTTCTCCGACTTTCTAAGACGTGTTTTATGCCACTCCTTTTTTGTCTAATTTTGTCCACCAAATTTTTTATGCTGTGCGTGAATGCATAAAGGTGAGCTTTGTTGATATTATTGACTTGTGTGGAGTGCTAATCAGGCATATTTTGTCAATGCATGACCGCAAGCTAATCGATGCTAACAGGCTATTTAGGCTAGCTGTATGTACATATTGCATCCTTATGACTCTTGTGTAGGTATATTTGAGTTCATTTAATTTCCTTTAAGTCCTCTTAATTTGATTTATATTTGCATGTCTCATGACACATTATCTGTATGTAATATTGACTGCATTTCTGATAGTTGTTTGTGTACCATGTTGTTCCAGACCACAGCAAACGTTATTCAGCTTGCAAAGATTGTAATGAATCTACTAGAAGACAGCCTGCCGTTTCCTATAACTTGGACACACACATCTATACATTTGGCATTTCTAAGCCAGTAATTTCCAGAAGTTATCTCACCCTCTGAGAAGCCTTCATTTAACTAATAATTTTGAATGTTGTAAAAATGTGTAGAATAAATATTACATTTCAACATTTCTGTCAACGAAGATTTGCATCAGCCTATGACACATAGTCATTTTGATAGTAGGCTAATATAGCTAATATAGACACTTATGTCATATGTTGTCTTCATTATAACACTTATACAAGGCTTTTACTGGCTCTGGGCTTTGTGAGGCCATTAAGGCTACAATCATAGTTGACCAGTGTTGGGTTAGTTACTGAAAACCAGTAACTAGTTACAGTTACTAGTTACTTTATTTCAAAAGTAACTCAGTTACTTACACCAAAAAGTAATGTGTTACTGTGAAAAGTAACTATTTACTTCTTTTTTTTATTAAGACTCCCATTAATGCCCTTTTAGCCTTAATTTCAGTACTGTTATTGCACTGGAGAATAATACAATCTGTTGATCAACTGGACATGCATTTGCATCACTGAACTCTGCTAAGCAATGTGCTCTACATACAACACACAAAGACAAAGATATGTTTCAAAGGGCCATCTTATTTCGGGCCAGAACAAATTGACAAAACTATTTTAAATAGCTGCATCATAACATACGTAGTTAACAAACAGCATAATAACAATATAGCAGTAAACCTGGCTTCACCCAAGGAAGGCACACATGACATGATAATATGTCATGTCACTATATACAGCACACATATTGCTATACACACGCCTAACCAGGCTTTTTTTTCTCTCAAGGAATTGTGAAATAAAATCATGTCTTCAGGAGATCAACACTGTACTGAAGCCCAGAACACTCTACGCATTTCCCCAGTTTTAGTTTAGAGATAAGGAAATATTGGCCTGGCCCACTAGGATCCCTCTTTATGTTTGTGAATGTTACAGTCTATACATTTAGAGTGATGTGATAATCAAACATTGTGGGCGGTATAGCTCGGTTGGTAGAGTGGCCGTGCCAGCAATTTGAGGGTTCCAGGTTCGATCCCCGCTTCCGCCATCCTAGTCCCTGCCGTTGTGTCCTTGGGCAAGACACTTTACCCACCTGCTCCCAGTGCCACCCACACTGGTTTAAATGTAACTTAGATATTGGGTTTCACTATGTAAAGCGCTTTGAATCACTAGAGAAAAAGCGCTATATAAATATAATTCACTTCACTTCATTATAACTAGGGATGTCCGATAATGGCTTTTTGCCGATATCCGATATTCCGATATTGTCCAACTCTTTAATTACCGATACCGATATCAACATTATTATGCCTAATTTGGACAACCAGGTATGGTGAAGATAAGGTCCTTTAAAAAAAATAAATAAATAAGATAAATAAATTAAAAACATTTTCTTGAATACAAAAGAAAGTAAAACAATATAAAAACAGTTACATAGAAACTAGTAATTAATGAAAATGAGTAAAATTAACTGTTAAAGGTTAGTACTATTAATGGACCAGCAGCATGCACAATCATGTGTGCTTACGGACTGTATCCCTTGCAGACTGTATTGATATATGTTGATATATAATGTAGGAACCAGAATATTAATAACAGAAATAAACAACCCTTTTGTGTGAATGAGTGTAAACGGGGGAGGGAGTTTTTTGGGGTTGGTGCACTAATTGTAAGTGTATCTTGTGTTTTTTATGTTGACTTAATAAAAAAAAAAAAACACGATACCGATAATAAAAAAAACGATACCGATAATTTCCGATATTACATTTTAAAGCATTTATCGGCCGATAATATCGGCAGGCTGATATTATCGGACATCTCTAATTATAACACTTATATAAGGCTTTTAATTTTTTGCGGCTCCAGACAGATTTTTTTTTTGTATTTTCAGTCTCTTTCAACATTTTGGGTTGCCGACCCTTGGGATAGTGCAGGGGTCGGCAACCCGCGGCTCTAGAGCCGCATGCGGCTCTTTAGCGCCGTCCTAGTGGCTCTCTGGAGCTTTTTTAAAAATGTATGAAAAATGGAAAAAGATGAGGGAAAAAAAAAAGTTTTTGTTTTAATATGGTTTCCATAGGAGGACAAACATGACACAAACCTCCCTAATTGTTATAAATCACACTGTTTGTATTAAACATGCTTCACTGATTTGAGTGTTTGGCGAGCGCCGTTTTGTCCTACTAATTTTGGCGGTCCTTGAACTCACCGTAGTTTGTTTACAAGTATAACTTCCTCCGACTTTCTAGGACGTGTTTTATGCCACTTCTTTTTCTGTCTCATTTTGTCCACCACACTTTTAACGTTGTGCATGAGTGCACAAAGGTGAGTTTTGTTGATGTTATTGACTTGTGTGGAGTGCTAATCAGACATATTTGGTCACTGCATGACTGCAAGCTAATCGATGCTAACATGCTATTTAGGCTAGCGATATGTACATATTGCATCATTATGCCTCATTTGTAGCTATATTTGAGCTCATTTAGTTTCCTTTAAGTCCTCTTAATTCAATTTATATCTCATGACACATGTAATATGGCTTTTAATTTTTTGCGGCTCCAGACAGATTTGTTTTTGTATTTTTGGTCCAATATGGCTCTTTCAACATTTTGGGTTGCCGACCCCTGGGATAGTGCATCCTTCACCGTGGTTTAATCTTCCACTTACATGTGGACGACATTCAGCTGTATCTTAACATTAAACCACTGGCTGAGCGCTCCAGAGGTGGGAAATAGGCAATGTATTGCAAGTCTCAACTAAGTCTGAATTCTTTAACCCCAAGTCAAAGTCAAGCCACAAGACAAGATAGGTCAATTTTCGAGACGCACGAGACGGCAAGTGGCAAGTCACCGTTTTGGTATTTTCGAGTCATTCCAAGACATTGACTCTATTGAGTCATTACTAGAGTCAGAATACCATGCCACTTATCATAATCCGATTTACTACATTTAACATATATCGCTAATGCTTTTCAATTATATGACATCCTTGATCATAATTGATCTGTAGCATGGGTGTCAAACTAATTTTAGACCGGGGGCCACATGTAGAAACATCTACTCCCAAGTGGGCCGGACTGATAAAATCATGACATGATAACTTAAAAATAAAGACAACTTCAGATTGTTTTCTTTGTGTTACAATTGGGTCGCATCTTACTGCGGGCTTCGTTCTCCCGGGATGCAGACGGACCACTCCGGACAAGGCGTGCAGGTAGGAACATGATTTAATCTTCGTAAATCAAACACGTACTAATCTGTGCAATCTACTAATAAAAGTTTCAATCAATCAAAACAAAAACAGAAAAAAAGCAAAAGGAAAACGTGTCGATCGCACGGGACGCTAAGATAACCACTTAGCGCAGGAATCATAAACTAGGAGCCAAGAAATACCAACGTAACCTGTTGCGTATAGAAAACAATGAAGCCAGACCGAGTGTGGCAAGCAACAAGAATAAATAGCTCTCTGATTAGTGGTCGATAGCAGGTGAGCGTGCCGACCACTAACCAGAGGCAGGTGAACCCAATTAATCCCCATGGAAACCAAAACAAACCCAGAGGTGCACAAAACAGGAACTAAGGGAGTCCAAAACTAACAGAACATAACTAAACAAAACTTGATCCGGCCACGGATCATGACACTTTGTTTAAAAATAGAACAAGCACATTCTGAAAATGTACAAATCATAATGTTGTTGTTTTTTTTACACTTACATGTTGCGGTTAATAGTGTTCTATCTTTATTTGTCGTTATTTATACTTTCTGAATAAATGATGTGATAATGCTCATCAGTCAACTCATTGGTGTTAATTTTCAATCTATCAAGATAATAAAATAATATCAAAATCAAATTACAGGATGTTATTTATGTAGTTTGCTTATTTTCCTCGACTGGTGCATTAACATCATGTGGTTTATTATGTTTTTTACATATGTAGCATCATCTACAAAGATACAAATAATTGCTATTGCGACATCTAGTGGACACATTTAGAACAGCAGTTTATTTCATTCAAAAATATCGGCTCATATTTATACTTAGCAAACTCATCCCGCGGGCCGGATAAAACCTGTTCGCAGGCCTGATCCGGCCCGCAGGCCGTACGTTTGACACACCTGATCTATAGTGATACACGTTTAAGTCACAATTCTTGTTGTTCTTGCTTTAACTTGAAGTGAGGGCACCGACGTGAGAGTCGTTACACACAAGACTATCACAGACGGTCGCAAAAAGTCGCACACAAGGACTATTTCTATAGACAGGAACAAATAACAGCATACATATTAACAATATACACATGACTTTAGCAATTATTCACAACAGGAAGTATTCCCACGACACTATGGAACCCGCCTGGTTAAGTCTCCATTCCCACTATGGACTGGACTCTCACACTATTAACTAGATCCCCTCGACATCCAATGCACCGGTCACATCTGCAGTCCCCTCCACGGTTTGTCGTTGTTCCCATTGGGTTGAGTTTTTTCTTGCCCTGATGTGGGATCTGAGCCAAGGATGTCGTTGTGGATTGTGCAGCCCTTTGAGACACTTGTGATTAAGGGCTATATAAATAAACTTTGATTGATTGATTGATTGACTGATGAAGTCCCTGCTTTTATGTTCCGCCCAGGACTTGAACCTGGGTCGCAGGCATGAGAGACGAGCATGCTAACTACCGAGCTAAAAGCCCAAGCTATCAAACCATTAGCCAGTACTGCTCTTGAGGTTGTCAGGGTGCGAGGTCCACCAACCTACAGTACACATGACCCAGCAAAACTGTCTGGCCTCCGTTACTTAAGGTTTATCAGTAAGAGTAGTCTTTGGATCTTTTTTCAATTCAATGATTTATGCATTAATAACACACCTTTCTGACGTTGCCGAAAAAGTAAACATCCGAATTGTTTGAAAAATGAGCAAGTTATGATTTATTGTGATTGTACAAATGTTGCATAGAATTTAAACGTTGTTTTGTTTTATGACGTGGTTATTGTCAATTATTGTTTGTTATTCCCCACTGTATAGCAGTAGTTGTGTTTACCTATCTTTTTTTGGTGTGTTGTGTTTTATTTTGAAGAGATCATACATTTGTTGTGTAGTCACTTCCTCGCCTGTTTTGAACGAGGTGTGTACGATTAATGACACATGTTACTCTATAGGGACTCGCTTACAAGAGGTGACACAATGGTGTCAAGAAATTATTGCACAATCGTGTCGCAAACTTCCTTTGGCATTGATTCGCGGCTGCTGCGACATGACTTGAAGAGACTATGCCGCAATGCATATTTGTCATGTAAGCAAGATACTTATAAGTGTATCGACTTTTAACTTTAAAAATGTTCTTGTAAATTACAGCCAAGGACACGTTTGCTGAACACCCTCACCTAATCTCTCAAGTCTTATGAAGTTGTAACGCTTAAGTCGGAGTTAAGTCCTGACCGAAACAGTGATGTCAAGGTCCAAGTCGAATTGTGACGCTTTAAAAACGGCAACGCCACCCTGCAAGCGGTGCTTAAGGTAAACTTTTAAATAACAAACATCCAGATCAGAAAAAGTAGTTTAAATAGTGACAGGTAATGATGTTAACTAGCTCCCCTGTTGCGCCTATTTAGATAGTAGACCTGCATACAGCTGGTTGGCTTGTTGCCAATTATTAGCGGAGTCCAAACCGCCCACGTAGCGTAAACTAATGCAAATGAAATGACTGAATTTCATTTCTGCTACTTCATTTTACACACTATAACATTTTTAAGTGTGTTTAATGCCTTTTAATTTTAATTCCAATCTTCTAAAAAAATGTATTTGAGTGCAATAAGAAACATTTGTTTAAAGGCCTACTGAAACCCACTACTACCGACCACGCAGTCTGATAGTTTGTATATCAATGAGGAAATCTTAACATTGC
>NC_084755.1:16722275-16764775 GCF_033978785.1 Entelurus aequoreus
AACGGTGTTCGTCAACACCCATCAATTGAACACCGTTCAATTATTGTAACGTCTATCGAGATGCTTCGAGGACAGGAATTATATCGATCACTTTATTGAGCAAAACTGTTTATATTCGGACATAACCACACCAAAAACATGAGTAAAACAATTCTATCTCGAAAAACTAGTCATTTTCTGCCGTAAAAACCAGGCCAAAACCAACTTGTCATCTGTCACCAACACGCATAGCACTAAACCACTGGTGCGTTTATGGCCACACAAAAAGTCGGACAACTCAAACACCACACAAAGTTACACTATGACTCCTCAGTCATACGTGTGCTTATTTTACTGTCCTTTATTATTAATGTTAATTTATTTATATTAGTCATGGAATGCTGTTACACACACTATGTTGAAGTATTACTATTATTATTAATTATTATTGTTATTATTATTTATCTTACGGTATATATCAAAAATAATATTGAGCAAAATTTAATTGAAATATTGTCGATGTGGCCCTCCAGCAGTGCTCGGGTTGCTCATGCGACCCCTGGTAAAAATTAATTGCCCACCCCTGGTATATATATATATATATATATATATATATATATATATATATATATATATATATATATATATATATATATATATATATATATATATATATATATATATATATATATATATATATATATATATATATATATATGTATATATATATATATATACTGTATATATATATCTATCTATATATATATATATATATATATATATATATATATATATATATATATATATATACATACATATACATCCATATATATATATATATATATATATATATATATATATATATATATATATATATATATATATATATATATATATATATATATACATACATATACATCCATACATATATATATATATATATATATATATATATATATATATATATATATATATATATATATATATATATATATATATATATATATATATATATATATATACATACATATACATCCATACATATATATATATATATATATATATATATATATATATATATATATATATATATATATATATATATATATATATATATATATATATATATATATATACTTACATATACATCCATACATATATACATACATATATATGTATATATATATATATATATATATATATATATCCATCCATCCATCCATTTTCTACCGCTTATTCCCTTCGGGGTCGCGGAGGGCGCTGGAGCCTATCTCAGCTACAATCGGGCGGAAGGCGGGGTACACCCTGGACAAGTCGCCACCTCATCGCAGGGCCAACACAGATAGACAGACAACATTCACACTCACATTCACACACTAGGGCCAATTTAGTGTTGTCAATCAACCTATCACACACATGTCTTTGGAAGTGGGAGGAAGCCGGAGTACCCGGAGGGAACCCACGCAGTCACGGGGAGAACATGCAAACTCCACACAGAAAGATCCCGAGGCCGGGATTGAACTCACGACTACTCAGGATATATATATATATATATATATATATATATATATATATATATATATATATATATATATATATATATATATATATATATATATATATATATATATATATATATATATATATACATACGTATGTAAATGTATGTATATATATGAATGTATATGTATGAATATATGTATATATATATATATATATATATATATATATATATATATATATATATATATATATATATATATATATATATATGTATATATATATATTTATATATATATATATATATATATATATATATATATATATATATATATATATATATATATATATATATATATATATATATATATATATATATATATATTCCAAGCGTGATGATGTCACGTTATCGATGGGAAAATGCATTTATAGACAATATGATTTGCCCGAGCGGCTAGGAGACAAGTAACAAGCGGTAGAAAATGGATTAGAAAGGATAGTTTAAAAAAAAATAAAAATTAAAAAAAGCATTGGTTTGTTTTTTGGTTTTTTTTGTTTTCCTCCACCACCAAAGGCCTTATTGTCTGCTGCCTGCTCTGTCGTTTGCAAGTTGCAGATACTATCCATGGATGTTTTACGCTTAAAAAGTGTTCATCTAACTAAAACCTTTATCCCCGCACGTTTAGAGCATTCGTGAACTGTTGAGAGTGATCCATTGCTGGGATTTTGTTGGTAAACAAATGAAGATGAGAGATTATCATCACACTTCAACATCTCTGAAATGTAATACTGCCTCTTTACGTGGTCAGCATTGCAAATAACAGTGTGTTAGTAATTACCTTACCTAGGTAAATATGTGTAAATGCATAGATTAAATACATATATAAATACATGTAAACTAAGAAGTGAGGACTTACGTGTGTTGCTAAAAGTGTGGCCCTGAAGCCTTGACGAGAACCGGAAGTCGTTCTGAGGACGACACTTGTGCTGTTTGATTAATAAAATGTTCAATCAATCAATCAATCAATCAAAGTTTACTTATATACTGTAGCCCTAAATCACGAGTGTCTCAAAGGGCTGCACAAGCCACAACGACAAATGTTATTATATTGCTACACATCTTTGCCCACACAAGAAACATACCATAAATTCCAGACTATAAGCCTCTACTTTTTTCTACACTTTAAACCCTGCGGCTTGTAAAGCGGTGTCGCTAATTTATGGATTGTTCTTCGCTGACGGCCACAATAGAACGTTTTCCAAAAAAAAACAAAAAAAACAGCAAATACAATGACAAAGTGTCTTATTGTTTGTGCTACGGCGCCATAATTTAGAGGAGTTCGCTCACTGCAGGTGCTGCAGTGTCCTTCCATTTACCAGTAGTGCTTTCTTTTTTTCTTCAACCGGAGTGCCGTTCAGTCTTCTAGCCTTCCATAGCGATCCTACTGGTATGGATTCGTCATTCATAATTAGGGATGGATATCCTTAAGATCTTATCGTTACAATACCCTTATTGATATTCGTTATCGATACTGGTATTTATTGTTACTCTTATCGGTACTATATGTATTAGTGTAAATAAAGTCGTGAAAATGCATTTTTTTGTTACCGTGTTTTATTAGCACAAGAGGTTGTCTTAGTAGTACATTCTATTTAGAGATGTCCGATAATATCGGCCTGCCGATATTATCGGCCGATGCTTTAAAATGTAATATCGGGGCAACCATTCTCCCGATTTCCACCCAGACAACATTATTGGGGGTATGCCTTAAAACCACTGCCTTTAGCGTCCTCTACAACCTGTCGTCACGTCCGCTTTTCCTCCATACAAACAGCGTACCGGTCCAGTCACATAATATATGCGTTTTTTCACACATATAAGTGAATGCAAAGCCTATTTGATCAACAGCCATACAGGTCACACTGAGGGTAGTCGTATAAACAACTTTAACACTGTTACAAATATGCGCCACACCGTGAACCCACACCAAACAAGAATGACAAACACATTTCGGAAAAACATCCGCACCGTAACACAACATAAACACAACAGAACAAATACCCAGAACCCCTTGCAGCACTAACTCTTTCGGGACGCTACAATATACACCCCCCCTACCACCAAACCCCCCCCCCCCCCCCCACCCCCCCACCACCCCCAATCTCCCGAATTCGGAGGTCTCAAGGTTGGCAAGTATGCTCTAGTATACTCTGGACTGAAGCTGTGTGCCTTCATTGTTTTTATAGCTGTTGTTTTAAAGGCATGTTTAAAAAAAATAAAAAATAATGCACTTTGTGAAAGTCAAAGTATAGTATTTCCCATAGTTGTAGTGGATATTAGGATTATCTCAGGGAGAGCATGTCCCAAATTCCAAGCTGCTGTTTTGAGGCATTTTAAAAAAAATAATGCACTTTGTGACTTCAATAATAAATATGGCAGGGCCATGTTGGCACTTTTTTTCCATAACTGGAGTTGAAGTTGTTCGCTTATTTTGGAAAACCTTGTTTTTGATTGATTGATTGAAACTTGTATTAGTAGATTGCACATCCATCCATCCATCCATCCATCCATCCATCCATCCATCTTCTTCCGCTTATCCGAGGTCGGGTCGCGGGGGCAGCAGCCTAAGCGGGGAAGCCCAGACTTTCCTCTCCCCAGCCACTTCGTCCAGCTCCTCCCGGGGGATCTCGAGGCGTTCCCAGGCCAGCCGGGAGACATAGTCTTCCCAACGTGTCCTGGGTCTTCCCCGTGGCCTCCTACCAGTTGGACGTGCCCTAAACACCTCCCGAGGGAGGCATTCGGGTGGCATCCTGACCAGATGCCCGAACCACCTCATCTGGCTCCTCTCAATGTAGATTGCACAGTACAGTACAGTACATATTCCGTACAATTGACCACTAAATGGAATCACCCGAATACGTTTTCAACTTGTTTAAGTCGGGGTCCACGTTAATCAATTCATGGTAAAGTTACATTGTTTAATGCATCCAGCAGGGCATCACAACAAAATTAGGCATGATAATGTGTTAATTCCACGACTGTATATATCGGTATCGGTTGATATCGGAATCGGTAATTAAGAGTTGGACAATATCGGAATATAGGATATCAGCAAAAAAGCCATTATCGGACATCTCTAATTCTATTGCATTGTTTTACATACCATTTGTTTATTTTCAAATATTCAGTTTAAGCATGTGGCATGTATATCTGTACTGCTTTGGGGGCCAAGGAGCAATTCAATGTCTTTCTAGTCATTTCAATGGTAGATCTTGATTTGAGTGTTTTGAGTTAATTTAAGCTAATACATTGAGGTATTACGGTATTGTTTTAAAATTAAGTTAAACACGGATAACCCATAACACATTTTTCTGACATTTTTGCTGTTTTATGTTTGGGTCAATACAGTGCTAGAATTCCATTGATATAGATGTACTCTCGTGTGTGGCACGTTGTCTTATCAGTACCGTTAATGGCCGTCAGCTAAGGCCAGAGACTAAAGAGGACAAAGTCCCTTCAGGGCTCTGCTGCTTGGCAACAAAGTTCCCCAACATAGTGATCAGTAGTAGTGGACATGTAGCGCTGCCATGCAGTCTTCCAAACAGTCGTTAAGCACTGCCTCACATCTCAACATGCATTTGACTGTTGTTCAAACTGCCGTTCCTCAGGAAGTCTACGGACCTAAGTGCTCAGCTTGTAAACAAATCCGGGTTTATTAAATACACACTTGTCACTCTCCACTAGCCATGCGTGTCCAAATTTATTTTGACAAAAGTTGCCCCGCTAGACTTAAGTGTCCCAGGCTGACGCCAACAGATAAATAACCCCTGAATTAGGAGCGGGATTGAATTTAGGCAAAGTATGCTTTTAAAACACAAGATTTCTCCCTATCCACGTGACCTATCTAAGGTCAATAAACAGTCAATGAGTGACACATCTAATTGCTTAATCTAATTGTAGCGGAGCGGTCCGACTACTGTACGGTGAAGTGGACCGTTTAGCTAAAAGGTGACACCATATGTTTGTTTATGCGGGAAAGTATTTGGGAATGGACTAATGACCCAAACAGAAAGGAAAACAACTCACCCTGCAAATAAAATACAAAGAAGTAGATGCACAAACATTGCTTATCTATTATCAATTAAGTTACTTTGCAAGTTTATGAACGCAAAATTACGAAAGAAAGAATGATAAGCTTGCAAATGCTTAAGTATCTGCTTGTCACCATGATTCATGATTTTTAAAGCAAATTATTCATTAATGTGTACGTAAAACAATTGAAAAATCAAATACAGAGGCAAATGTGTAACAATATCATGAGGCGGTGATACATTTATATTTATATACATTCACTGTTACATATGGCCCTCTAAAGACAACCATAACTGCGATGTGGCCCCCAATGAAAATGGGTTTGACACACCTGTCTCAAGTGGAAAAACATTGTTTAGAATGTTTTTGTATTCTTAGATAAAAGTGTTTAAAAAATAATGTATTTTATATGTATTTATATATATATATATATATATATATATATATATAT
Source organism: Entelurus aequoreus (assembly GCF_033978785.1). Classification (NCBI taxonomy): domain Eukaryota; kingdom Metazoa; phylum Chordata; class Actinopteri; order Syngnathiformes; family Syngnathidae; genus Entelurus; species Entelurus aequoreus. The sequence goes on from NC_084755.1 coordinate 16,728,299, forward strand.
ATATATATATATATATATATATATATATATATATATATATATATATATATATATATATATATATATATACAAAATATATTTATAAAAATATTTATATATATATATATATATGTGTGTATATATATATGTGTATATATATATATTTATATATATATATATATATATATATATATATATATATATATATATATATATATATATATATATATATATATATATATATATATATATACATATATATATACACACATATATACCGTAATTTCCGGACTATAAGCCGCACCTGCCTATAAGCCGCACCAGCTAAATTTAGGGGAAAATACAGATTGCTCCATATATATGCCGCACCCGACTATAAGCCGCAGGCGTTTTGATGTGTAATTACCGTAGTATATAGGGGTTCCTGCTACCACGGAGGGGATTGTCGGGACAGAGATGACTGTTTGGGAACGCAAAGCGTCCCATTTATTAACAATAAATCTTTCAATCATTCAATCAAACTTTCACATCTTTGACATGGCGAACAGCATTCGTGCAGAGTACAAATAATACAACGATATTACCGGTAGTCAGTCTTTAATCATTGTGTCATCGTCTTCCTCCTGCGTACTAAAACCACCGAAATCTTCTTCGCCGGTGTCGGAGAAGAACAGGTCCAAAATGGCGTCGTCAGCCAAGTCAAGGGTACGTGCAGCAGCTCTATTTCCTTCTTTGACAGCCAGATCGATTGCCTTTAACTTAAAAGCAGCATCATATGCACTTCTCCGTTTGTTTTCCATATTGAGGGTGTTTGCATGAACACTTCCTTCGCGCAAACTGTCGCTGACGCTCTCCTACTCTTTGTTTTGCTCTCGGTAGTGCGCGCCCCTGGTTACCGTAAGCCGTAAAAAAAAGCCGTAAAAAAGCCGCACCGTCGTAAAAGCCGCAGGGACCAAAACGAGGGGAAAAAGTAGCGGCTTATAGTCCGGAAATTACGGTACATATATATATAAACAGATATATATATATGTTTATATATATATATATATATATATATATATATATATTTTTTATTTTTTTTTGTATATATATATATATATATAAAATACATTATTTTTTAAACACTTTTATCTAAGAATACAAAAACATTCTAAACAATGTTTACAATCCACAAACTGCACAAACCGTGGATGTCGTGGTTTGTGCAGTTTGTGATGTTTATATATATATATATATATATATATATATATATATATATATATATATATATATATATATATATATATATATATATATATATATATATATATATATATATATATATATATATATATATATATATATATATAGTACAGCTCAAAAGTTTGGACACACCTTCTCATTGACTGTTTACATTGTAGATTGTCACTGAAGGCATCAAAACTATGACACCTGTGAAGTCAAAACCATTTCAGGTGACTACCTCTTGAAGCTCATTGAGAGAATGCCAAGAGTGTGCAAAGCAGCAATCAGAGCAAAGTGTAGCTATTTTGAAGAAACTGGAATATAAAACATGTTTTCAGTTATTTAACCTTTTTTTGTTAAGAACATAACTGCATGTGTGTTCATTCATAGTTTTGATGCCTTCATTGACAATCTACAATGTAAATAGTCATGAAAATAAAGAAAACCCATTGAAATGTGAAGGTGTGTCCAAACTTTTGGCCTGTACTGTAAGTATATATATATATATATATATATATATATATATATATATATATATATATATATATATATATTATATATATATATATATATATATATATATATATATATATATATATATATATATATGGGTGTAAAGTATCTAACTAAAATAAAGTCTGAATTTTAATGAATCAGTTCTTGTAAAGTGACAAGCGGTCTTCGTGTAAGTCAAGCAACAAGTTAGCATTATGTAGTAGAGATCTCTATGTGTGTGTGTGTGTGTGTGTGTGTGTGTGTGTGTGTGTGTGTGTGTGTGTGTGTGTGTGTGAATACTCGGCCTTTTGTTGGACAACACTGACTCGACTTTCCAAGCGGAACTCGATAATTAATTAAGTATTCTTTTATATGTCGCCTCCTCTTTGTTCCCTATTGCTGTTCCCGCTTTCAATTTTGTCCGCAATCAACTTTTAACATCTCTGTTTTCTCCCCTCATGTGGGCTGCAGTCATTAGCATAAGAACAGAGCGCGGCACAAAGACCCTGTGGGCATGTGACAGAGTCGTGGGACGGGGGGCATGTTGAGCGAGCGAGCGAGAGAGAGAGAGAGAGAGAGAGAGAGAGAGAGAAAGAGAGAGAGACCCTGCCCATGCTAATATCTGCAGCTGGGCCTTTGGTTTTGTTCCCTTTGCAGCTGGGCTGGATGAGAGCGCCTGGATTCCAACACACCCCCGTCGGCATAAATCTTGCCATGCTTAAGGTCTGCAAACCCAGCCAACAATGCCAGCGGGTCATTCCATGCCAAGTCTGGGCCGGGTATGCACAAAACACACTCATGTGCTCACAACTTAAATAGTTTGTAGCCAATAAGACATGTTTTTTTTCTCTCTGGTGTCCCATGGGATGCATATATTTGTCATTTATCATGCATTCTGATTGAGGCTAATGGAAAACTCAGACGGTGCTAATTAAATCCTTTCAGTCACACCGTATTGTCTATAGAGGAGCGCCAGACAAGATTGTTTCATGTGCAAAGGGTCGACCCCAGCACTCATTTTCATCAGTGCCTGTCAACTAAATGACACATGAGCGGCTTCGGCAGCAAAATTGTTGTTTTGTCATAGAGCAAAAAAGATCAAGTATATTTATATAGCGCTTTTCTCTAGTGACTCAAAGCGCTTTACATTGTGAAACCCAATATCTAAGTTACATTTAAACCAGTGTGGGTGGCACTGGAGCAGGTGGGTAAAGTGTCTTGCCCAAGGACACAACGGCAGTGACTTGGATGGCAGAAGAGGGGATCGAACCTGGAACCCTCAAGTTGCTGGCACGGCCACTCAACTAACCGAGCTATACCGCCCGAGTATCGAATATGATTCATTAGTATTGCGGTACTATACTAATACCGGTATACCCTACAACCCTATATGGCACTTAGTACCCATTGAGAACAGAGCAAGCTTGACCACCATAAATATTTATTGGGCGGGACGTGAGTCGGACCTGACGTCATTAAAATCCAAGCAATATTAGTAGGATAGGATAGACTTATTTATCCCAAAATGGGAAAATTACATTGTTGCACACTGCAAAAACTGACTTCTAAGTAAGATTAAATATCTCAAATAAGGGTGATATTTGCTTATTTTCTGTCTGATAAGATAATTCTTCTCACTAAGCAGATTTTATGTTAGAGTGTTTTACTTGTTTTAAGGGTTTTGGTCCTAAATGATCTCAGTAAGATATTACAGCTTGTTGCTGAGATGTTATGACCTATATTGAGTAAAACATGCTTGAAACTGTCATAACTGTGTTTTTGGGTTTTGCTTCTCCGGAAGGCAAAGGAAAATTGGCCCGTGCGAGGCGTGAATTTAAATACATGTTTATTTAACAATAAAAAAGGAATAAACAAAAGGCGCTCACAGTGGAGGTAGAAAACTTGACTATACAAAACAAAAGACTTGCACGAGGGCGGAAATACAAAACTTGGGTAGAAACACAAAACTTGCACAAAGGCAGAAACTATGAACAATAAAACAAAAACACTAACTGTGGCATAAATGAACAAAACTTACTTGGCAAAGAACTGTGACATGACATGAAGTGGAGGGATCAAAAAGTGCGAGGACGCCAGGACGAACAACAGAAACAGACAGATTTAAATAGTGACGTGATCAGTGAAAACAGGTGCGTGACAAGACAGGTGAACAGGTGCGTGACATGACAGGTGAAAACTAATGGGTGACCATGGAAACCAAACCAAACAAGGAAGTGCAACCAGGAACTAAAAAGAGCCCAAAACCCAAGCAAAACAAAAACATGATTAACACAGACATGACAGAAACTAGAATATCAAGTGTTGCAAAGCTGTGTCATCAACACTCATAAGTATAAAAAAACTACTTTTTTAAAGTAATAATTTCTTATTTCAAGCATGAAAAAAAAAATCATGACTTTGACACAATTGTGTCTCATAATTAAAACAGATGACAGCCAAATGGACTTTGCTGTTTTATTTTCAATGAAACAATAGAAAATACGTACTCATATAGTAGTACAGTTGTTATTAGTGAGAATATACTTATTTTAAGGTATTTTGGGTTCATTGAGGTTAGCTAATTTGACTTGTTTTGGAAAGTCTTGACAAGCCACATTTTCTATTCTATTGGCAGATAATTTTGCTTAGTTCAAATAAAATACCCCTAATTTTTTTCTTTTTTTTTTCTTGTTTTTGAACACTGACTTTTTGCAGTGCAGTGCAGGTTTTTACATACAATAACATAATTAAAGCGTACCACATGGTAACTTGAACAACCATCGTCCTTACTAATGCAACTGTTTTAAGCGGTTCTAACACCACAGTCTGACTTGAGTTTGAGTTTGTGTTTATTTGGAACACGCACGCATACAACATGATACATCACCATTTCCAGTTTCTCTATTCAACATGTTCGAAAAGAGTAGAAAGAAGCAGAGCCTATTTAATCCTACCCCTTTTCCTTAACATAGCAGTTGCTAAAACGTTTGTTCACTTCCTGTTCTCAATTTATTCACAATATACTCCATAAGTAATAACAATAAAAATAAATAAATAATTAGTGAAGTAAGTTATATTTCATATGGTGAAATTATCTAGAAAATGAACGCATGGAATAAATACATTCAGAATGTTTATCATGGTTCTTCTATTAGTATAGTACTATTAAAAAAAAAAAAGTTAAAGTACCACTGATAGTCACACACACACACTAGGTGTGGTGAAATTACCCTCTGTATTTGATCCATCCCCTTGTTCCACCCCATGGGAGGTGAGGGGAGCAGTGAGCTGCAGCGGTGGCCGCGCTCGGGAATCATTTTGGTGATTTAACCCCCAATTCCAACCCTTGATGCTGAGTGCCAAGCAGGGAGGTAATTGGTCCCCATTTTTATAGTCTTTGGTATGATTCGGCCGGGGTTTGAACTCACGACCTACCGATCTCAGGGCAGACACTCTAACCACGAGGCCACTGAGCAGGCTATTATAAAGTTTTTTAAATGTCTTTATTTTTGTAATTGTTATGCCATTTACCCACACAAAACCCCCGATCTTTTTAGCTCTACAGTTTAAAAGACCACCACTTGTGGCATCTTTTCTTCCATCTTCCCTCGACGCAAGGCTCGTAACATTAACGCATTTACGTCATCGACAAATCGCCGCAGCCCTACTGCGTAAACAGGTGCTCTTAACCTATTGACCCTAAGACCCAACTTTTCCACTACAAAGGGGCCCGGGGGCCACTTAAATATTAACACGAAGTTAGCCATCTTACTCTTGATTTTAATGGTGTTCAATAATTACAAATTGCATGTAAACAAACCCATCCATCCATCATTGTACAAAAGCCAAAACCAGTGAAGTTGGCACGTTGCGTAAATGTTAAATAAAAACAGAATACAATGATTTGCTAATCCTTTTCAACTTATATTCAATTGAATAGACTGCAAAGACAAGATACTTAATGTTCAAACTGGTAAACTTTATTTTTTGCAAATATTAGCTCATTTGGAATTTGATGCCTGCAACATGTTTCAAAAAAGCTGGCACGAGTGGCAAAAAAGACTGAGAAAGTTGAGGAATGCTCGTCAAACACTTATTTGGAACGTCCCACAGGTGAACAGGCTAATTGGGAACAGGTGGGTGCCATGATTGGGTATAAAAGCAGTTTCTATGAAATGGAAAAGGTTCAGAGAATCTGGAGAAATCACTGCACATAAGCGGCATGCCCGTGACTTTCGATCCCTTAGGCCGATACTGCATCAAAAACCGACATCAGTGTGTAAAGGATATCACCACATGGCTCAGGAACACCTCAGAAAACCACTGTCAGTAACTACAGTTGGTCGCTACATCTGTAAGTGCAAGTTAAAACTCTACTATGCAAAGCAAAAGCCAATTATCAACACCTGGAAACACCGCTGGCTTCTCTGGCCCGAGCTCATCTAAGGTGGACTAATGCAGAGTGGAAAAGTGTTCTGTGGTCTGACGAGTTCACATTTTAAATAGTTTTTGGAAACTGTGGACGTCGTGTCCTCCGGACCAAAGAGGAAAAGAACCATCCGGACTGTTATAGGCGCAAATTTCAAAAGCTAGCATCTGTGATTGTATGGGGCTGTAATAGTGCCCATGGGTTAACTTACACATCTGTGAAGGCACCAATAATGCTGAAAGGTACATACAGGTTTTGGAGCAACATATGTTGCCATCCAAGCAACCTCTTTTTCATGGACGCCCCTGCTTATTTCAGCAAGACAATGCCAAGCCACATTCTGCATGAGTTACAAAAGCGTAGCTACGTCGTAAAATAGTGCGGGTACTAGACTGGCCTGCCTGTAGTCCAGACCTGTCTCCCGTTGAAATGTGTGGCACATTATGAAGCCTAAAATACGACAACAGAAACCCCGGACTGTTGAACAACTTAAGCTGTACATCAAGCAAGAATGGGAAATAATTCCACCTGAAAAGCTTCAAAAATTGGTCTCCTCAGTTCCCAAATTTTTACTGAGTCTTGTTAAAAGGAAAGGCCACGTACTTTTTTGCAATGTGTTGCTGCCATTAAATTCTAAGTTGATGATTATTTGCCAAAAAAATTAAGTTTCTCAGTTCGAACATTAAATATCTTGTCTTTGCAGTCTATCCAATTGAATATAAGTTGAAAAGCATTTGCATCATAGTATTCTGTTTGTATTTCCGAATACACAACGTGCCAACTTAACTGGTTTTGGGTTTTGTATATCTAACTACGATTAATTGCGATAGATATAACTATGAACAATAAAATATTTTAATAGTTTGACGGCCCTAGTCTTTACATCTGAGGGGTCCACAAATTAAGCATGAATCCTTGAAAGACACATTATGACTTATTTGTGCATCCCTAAGTACCGTATTTGATTGACATAACGAGTGCCGTGCTACTGGGATCGATAATGAGAAAGATGATAAGTGTGTTTGCAGTTGATTTCCTCTTACACATATTAGTCTCATCTACAATTCATGTCTGCAGTAGTTTTTATGGTGTAAAGTTCATAGTTTGTCTCATTATTTAGCTATAGATGTCCCTGTTGTTCAGCATTGTTTGCTAGCGATATCAAGACTCAGTATATGTTGTTGAGCGTACAGCGATTTATTCATCTACTTTATTAATATTATTAAGGACATTTTTTTGATGCGAACAAATTTCACCAGACGCTGTAATGTGGTCATCCCTGTCGAATAAAGCACTTGGCTTTTCTGCACAACAACAACAAAAACAACTAAACTTTTAGTTTCTGTTTAAAAATCGTTTTTAAACAGAATTGTTGGTCCAATCCAATGATTGTTGGATTGGACCAACAATCAAAATATTTACTATTAGGACTTAACATGACGTTAATTTACTTGCACAACCATGTCTTCGTTGTTACATTTATGCATAGCAACAACAAAAGAACAAAAAACTAATGTGATCTCTTGTCATTGCTTTCTGTTTAGTTCGGCCATCAAACACGACTAATATAACTGGATTGCATCACAGAGAGTTTCTCAAATGAATCAAATGTTCAAACAAACATTTTACAAAGTGATCACTGCAGACACGATCATGGTCCGAATGTATTTCACAAGATGATGTAAGTGATATTTTTAAGAGCCATTGACACACTTTTGTTTTTCCCCTGACTTTATTACCTTTATGAGCCACTTCTTTCAGGACTCCATGAAAGCTCTTTCTAATCTCTCTATTCAAACAACTGCAACACCCAAGAACAAAACAGAAATACGACATTTTTCCACTCTAACTCTTCACTCACTCTCACTTGTTTTAAGGCTATGCTCTAGCTCAGGGGTGTCAAACTCATTTCAGCTCAGGGGCCACATGGAGGAACATCTGTTCTCAAGTGGGCCGGACTGGTAAAATCATGGCATGATAACCTAAAAATAAAGATAACTTCAGATTGTTTTCTTTTTCGGAAAAAATAGCGCACGGACATTCTGAAAATGTAGATATCAATGCTTTGTTTTTTGTTTTTTTACACTTACCTGGTAGCATTCTGTCTTTATTTGTCATTATTTATACTTTATGAATAAACTATGTGATAATGTTCATCAGTCAAATAGGTGGAATTGAGTCTAGCAGAAATTCAAAATGCTCCCATTGTTGGTCATTTTTAATCTATCAGAAGATTAAATATGTATAACAATATCATAATCAAATTGCAGGATATTATTAATGTAATTTACTCATTTTCCTCAACTTATGTACTAACATCATGTGGTTTATTATGTGCATATATGTGTGTAGCATCATCTACAACAAAACGTGTGAATTTGGACTCATTTCATAAATCACACATGAAGTGAGAAGGGGATACATATTATTAACATCCATGTTACAATGGATGTTAGGTGTAGATCCACCAATGGCATTAGTTTATATTGTAGCGTCCAGGAAGAGTTGGTGCTGCAGGGAATTCTGGGAATTTGTTCTGTAGTGTTTATGTTGCGTTGCGGTGAAAATATTCTACCAAAATGTGTTTGTCATTGTTGTTTAGTGTGGTTTCACTATATGGCACATGTTTATGACAGTGTTGGCGTTGTTCATACGGCCACCCTTAGTGTGACATGTATGGCTGTTGACTAAGTATGGCCTTCATTCACTTATGCGTAGTGTGTTTAAAAGTTAAGTTGCTCGTCTTAATTGTTAATTTCCGGACATAATGGAATCCTGGCTTGAATTTGTCAACCATAGACCATATTTAACATATCCATTGTCATGACTCCGGTGTGTAGTGAAGCATGTATAGCAGGGGTGTCCAAAGTGTGGCCCGCGGCTAATTTGTTAACGGCCCACGACATATTTTTTTAAGAATACTATAACAAAAAAAAAAAAAGTGGAATAAAAGAGCAAACAGGTGAAATGTAACGAGAAAAAGTTGCAATGTTGACTCGAATTACATCAAGCTGCCATGTAGCCTGTTTTTCTGTAAAACTGCCATTGCTCAAAAAAGAATAAAAACTTATAAGCAATTGATAGATATGCAGTTTATCGAAAGATTGAAGCGTTGAAAGTAATATTAATATGTATTGATGTATGACTTTTTTTTTTTAACACTTTTATGAATGGCAGCCTTTTGGATCCCCAAGATCAAAAGTATTGGTGTTATGAATGATATACACTTTTAAAGCTCCAATGACTTCACATCAAATATTCAATTTTTTAAAACGTTTTGGGGAAAATATTGCATATTTCATGTTTTTGCCATAAAAAATAGGGTTAATCCTTTTTTATTTTTATTTTTTTATTTTTTAAAGGGGGTATAAAACATAAAAAAATGACTAAAACTTTATGTCAACGGTGATATCTGAAGTTGATCTATATATATTTAAGTCTTGAAAGTAAAAAATATATATATATGACAACATTTTAATACATTAATGACTGGGAACCTTTTGGGTGCCCAGGACCTTTAACATTCACCAAAATTAAAAGGGAGCCCTAACGGTTTGGAAATAAAAAAAAATATCAAAATGGCCCCTGAATGCTTTGATTTTTCAGTGTGCGGCCCTCAGTGTCAAAAGTTTGGACATGCCTGATGTATAGCTATCACTCATCCTATAGGGATGCTATTTGAAATAAATGTACTTGATATGTCTCCATGGAGACAGCGATTAGTGACTTAAAAGTAGTTACAGCACTGCTGACTGCAGACGGACTTTAGCCTCTTTCTGAGGTTGTTTCAGTGTTATAACATCACCTTTATCTTTAATTTTAAAGCCTAAATGCGTCCGTTCTCCTTTTTCTGTCTACACACAGTGTCTGTTTGTACACTACCATTCAAAAGTTTGGGGTCACATTGAAATGTCCTTATTTTTGAAGGAAAAGCACTGTACTTTTCAATGAAGATAACTTTAAACTAGTCTTAACTTTAAAGATATACACTCTATACATTGCTAATGTGGTAAATGACTATTCTAGCTGCAAATGTCTGGTTTTTGGTGCAATATCTACATAGGTGTACAGAGGCCCATTTCCAGCAACTATCACTCCAGTGTTCTAATGGTACAATGTGTTTGCTCATTGGCTCAGAAGGCTAATTGATGATTAGAAAACCCTTGTGCAATCATGTTCACACATCTGAAAACAGTTTAGCTCGTTACAGAAGCTACAAAACTGACCTTCCTTTGAGCAGATTGAGTTTCTGGAGCATCACATTTGTGGGGTCAATTAAACGCTCAAAATGGCCAGAAAAAGAGAACTTTCATCTGAAACTCGACAGTCTATTCTTGTTCTTAGAAATGAAGGCTATTACACAAAATTGTTTGGGTGACCTCAAACTTTTGAACGGTAGTGTAAGTACTCCATGATTGTGCACTGCCGAACGTACTCGTCTGCATGACACGACGTGACGACGACGACGACGGGTGGGGGACCGGTACTTTTTAGAGGCGGTATAGTACCGAATATGATTCAATAATATCGCGGTACTATACTAATACCGTACAACCCTAGTGCAGAGTCACTTTTTAAGGTGAAAGAAAGAAAAATAAAATGATAAAATTTAAGTGTGATGGATTTTATTTTACAAAGCTGTTCCTCGTGAAGCTGGAAATTTAACTGGGATACCTTTTAAGGGCTTTTGTTTAGAGTGTCCGCCCTGAGACTGGGAGGTTTTGAGTTCAAACCCCGGCCGAGTCACACCAAAGACTACAAAAAATGGGACCCGTTGCGTCCCTGCTTGGCACTCAGCATCAAGGGTTGGAATTGGGGGTTAAATCACCAAATGATTCCCGAGCGCAGCCCACACTGCTGCTCACTGCTGCTCACTGCTCCCCTCACCTCCCAGGGGGTGAACAAAGGGATGGGTCAAATGCAGAGGACACATTTCACCACAACTAGTGTGTGTGACAATCATTGGAACTTTAACTTTAACTTTTGACCTTGGACAAAATGTGTAAACAAGTACATTACATAGACAAGTCCGACTTCCACTTCCTGCCAGGTGGGTCGGTTACAGTTGTTTTGGTTCAGTTGTACCATCGCCATTGAAAGCGAAACAGGAATTGCAAAGCGGCGCATTATGTGCATCCACAGACAGGCCCTCTTCACTAAAGGCGCCACTTGCCCCTAAAACATTTGTCTCCGCAGCTTTCAGGCTGGCATTAATAAACCCATAAAGGGGTCTTTATGTCACTTTTTGGAGTCAACTTTGATGGGATGAATGCGTGGGCTGAGCCTGAATGCACCGCAGCTGGGTGTGAGCCGGGCGCTGGTGACAGCGGGTATCGGGGCACGAATCCCGTGGCAGAAAAGGGCATCTTTGTTTGGCCCAGGTGCTCAGTGGATGCACGGCCCTCACATCCTGCACCAGCTCATTCATTATGCATGAGGCGTACATTTGAAATCATGAGCTTCCTGTCAAAAGCCAGAAAAGACCAGCCCCGGCCTGGTTGCTCGAGAGGGAGAATGGAAGGGGAGCACTTTTGAAAGCACTGAAAAGACTTAACGTGACGGCCATTGTGACTCGGACCAGCATTAGAAACACATTAAAGTGCCGTATTACCAAGACACAAACAACTACCTGCCGTCCGTACAATACCGTTGTTGATGACACACCTTACTAGTGTTGTCCCGATACCAATATTTTAGTACCAGTACCAAAATATTTTGGTACTTTTCTAAATAAAGGGACCACAAAAAATTGCATTATTGGCTTTATTTTACCAAAAATCTTATGGAACATTAAACACATGTTTCTTATTGCAAGTTTGTCCTTAAATAAAATAGTGAACATACAAGACAACTTGTCTTTTATTAGTAAGTAAGCAAACAAAGGCTCCTAATTTAGCTGCTGACGTATGCAGTAACATATTGTGTCATTTCTCATTCTATTATTTTGTCAACATTATTAAGGACAAGTGGTAGAAAATGAATGATTAATCTATTTGGTAACACTTTAGTATGGGGAACATATTAACCATTAATTAGTTGCTTATTAACATGCACATTAGTAACATATTGGCTGTAAATTAGTCATTATTAAGTACTTATTGATGCCTTATTCTGCATGGCCCTAACCCCAACTCTAACCCTCTAACCCTCTAACCCAGGGGTGGGCAATTAATTTTTACCGGGGGCCGCATGAGCAACCCGAGCACTGCTGGAGGGCCACATCGACAATATTTAAATTAAATTTTGCTCAATATTATTTTTGATATATACCGTAAGATAAATAATAATAATTAATAATAATAGTAATACTTCAACATAGTGTGTGTAACAGCATTCCATGACTAATATAAATAAATTAACATTAAGAATAAATGAAAGTAAAATAAGCACACATATGACTGAGGAGTCATAGTGTAACTTTGTGCGGTGTTTGAGTTATCCGGCCGTAAACGCACCAGTGGTTTAGTGCTATGCGTGTTGGTGACAGATGACAAGTTGGTTTTGGCCTGGTTTGTACGGCAGAAAATGACTAGTTTTTCGAGATAGAATTGTTTTACTCATGTTTTTGGTGTGGTTATGTCCAAATATAAACAGTTTTGCTCAATAAAGTGATCGATATAATTCCTGTCCTCGAAGCATCTCGATAGACGTTACAATAATTGAACGGTGTTCAATTGAACGGTGTTGACGAACACCGTTAGGGCCGCTTGTTGTCACTGTCACTCAAAGTTGCATTGCAAAATTACATAGAATAAATATGTTTATTTTGTTTAGAATTCAGATGGGATTTGATTTGGTGCGCAGCATATATTTGCTGCGCGCAGCAGACGCACGCACCTTAGAGGGAACGTTGCTTTGCAGTCCATGTCTTGTTGGAAACACGCCATTCGTCATCAACTTTTCTCTTTTTAGCGTCTCGGGTGTAAACCGTGCATAGCTTGTTGCTGCATGTGCACCTTCACTCGCAGGTTACACACGGACACACGCCCATAAATAATACTTTTCAAAATAAAAGCAGCACAGTTGTATTGCGCGCACGACATAGATGTTTTTTCAACTTTATTTTGTAATTCACTCACAATCACGCACACGCATACGTCCACACGGAAGTAATACAAATAACAATTTTCAAAACAAAAGCAGCACCATTGTATTGCACACTCGACATAGATACTTTTTAAAATGTATTTTGTAGTTTATAATTGGCCTCACGCGGGCCGGCCAGGGACGCACAAAGGGCCGGATGCGGCCCGCGGGCCGCAGAATGCCCAGGTCTGCTCTAACCCTAACCCTAACCAAATAACTCTTAATTAAGTCTTTGTTGCTTAGAATATGTTCCCCATACTAAAACGTTACAAGCTTACATGAACACATCGCGGTAAGTAACGTTAGTAGATATTATATCACCGTAGGCTGATGTTAGCTTCCCTGCTATGAATCACTGTCAAGTGTACATCGTGTGGGGACATTTATTAACACACTGCAGCCTCATAGAAAGACAGACAAAGACACACACACACACACACACGCATGCATAGAAACACCAATCAGAAGTGCACAGTGTGTTCCCAGATGCAGCCCACACCTATCAGTTTATGGTTTGCGTAAAGGCTAACTTGTTATTTTCCTCTGTAATCTCTGCTTACTGAGCCTATGGTGCTGTTAAGTTATTGTGGCTCAATTTGCCTTAATTTTTTTTATGTTAATGTATTATTATTTAATATATATTATTGTTTTAGTTGCTTAAGAGATATTCCTGGCTCTGAATTTGCTCATTGCTATTTTTATGTTTTTGTGCATTATTTGTTGCAGTCATCATTAAACGAACAGGTTACTCATCAGTTACTCAGTACTTGAGTAGTTTTTTCACAACATACTTTTTACTTTTACTCAAGTAAATATTTGGGTAACTACTCCTTACTTTTGCTTGGGACGGCGTGGCGAAGTTGGGAGAGTGGCCGGGTTACTGGTTCAATCTCCACCTTCTACCATCCTCGTCACGTCCGTTGTGTCCTTGAGCAAGACACTTCACCCTTGCTCCTGATGGGCCTGGTTAGCGCTGTGCATGGCAGCTTCCACCTTCAGTGTGTGAATGTGTGTGTGTGAATGGGTGAATGTGGAAATAGTGTCAAAGCGCTTTGAGTTCCTTAAAAAAGGTAGAAAAGCGTGACACAAGTACAACCCATTTACCATTTACCATCTGCTTACTTTCTGTTTCAACATGTTCTATCTACACTTCTGTTGAAATGTAATAATAATTTATTCTTCTGTTGTTTGATACTTTAAATTAGTTTTGGATGACACCACAAATTTGGGTATCAATCCGATACCAAGTCGTTACAGGACCATACATTGGTCATATTCAAAGTCCTCATGTGTCCAGGGACATATTTCCTGAGTTTATAAACATAATATATAAGAAACATATCGCTGTAATCATAGTAGTATCGACTAGATACGCTCCAGTACTTGGTATCCTCACAGTGGATGTTAGATGGGAGACCGGGCTTTCTGCTCTGTGGAACGCTCTCCCTGACCACCTGAGGGCACCACAGAATGTGGATGCTTTTAAAAAAGGCTTAAAAACCCTTCTTTAAAAAAAAAAGCCTTTTTTTTAGATATATGCATACTAGTTTTAGCTATTTGGCTGTTCTATTTTTATTTTTATTTTTTTATTATCTTTTTATTGTATTTTTTTTAATACACTGTAGCACTTTGAGGTTGTTTACTCCATGCAAAGTGCTTTTTACAAATAAAATCTATTATTTGTATTATTATTATTATTATTATTAGATGTAGATCCACCAATGGCGTTTGTTTATATCGTAGCGTCCCGGAAGAGTTGGTGCTGCAGGGAATTTGGGGAATTTGTTCTGTAGTGTTTATGTTGTGTTGCGATGCAAATAGTCTCCCAAAATGTGTCATTGTTGTTTAGTGTGGTTTCACTATATGGCACATATTTATGACAGTGTTGGCGTTGTTCATACGGCCACCCTTAGTGTGACATGTATGGCTGTTGATTAAGTATACACTTCATTCACACCTGATTGGTGTGTTACAAGTCAAGTTGGTTGCCCTATTGGTTAATGATTGGACATAATGAAATGTGGTCTTGACTTTGTCAACTATAGACAAGTTTTTACTCATCCATTATTATGGTTCTGATGTGCTATGATATGGGGCTGATACTTAAAATAACCGTGCTTGATTTATTTCCCATGGGGACAAGGATTAGTGATAGTGAAGTATTTGCAACAATGCTAACTGCGGACAGACATTAGCCGCTAGCTAGCTGGCCATGTCTTAAAGCACCTCTTCCTGAGGGCGTTCTGCATGACACGACGGGTTGGGGACCGGTACTTTTTAGAGGCGGTATTGTACCGAATATGACTAATTAGTATCGCGGTACTATACTAATACTGGTATACCGTACAACCCTATACCTTACCGTATCTTAGATTTGTCCGGCGTTTAACTGTCAAGGCAAAAAAGACTCCCATGAGAAGAAGCGATTACAGGAGGATTACAATAATCTATGGGAGGAAGCGTAACCTCCCTCAAGCCTTTGTGACTCAGCAAGTACAATTAAGCCATTTTGTTTCACTGCGTGACTGTTCTTTGGCATTATCTACACCGGCTCTCAGACCGGGCTCCCCCTCAGCCTTCTCATCAGTGCTGCGGTTCCCTAGGAAACCGCTCAGTCTCCCGGAGTCCGGGGTCAGAGGGGTCAATGCCTAATGATGTGATCAGACTACTAGAGTTACGAGGGCTGTGGATCTCAACCTAACTCTCATAGACGCATGTTGGTAGTATCAATGTCAGAGAGTGGCGTGTACGCATAGTTAATCAATCATGTTAAAACCAACCGGCCCCTAACCAGCGGGGTGTAGCACCTCCACGAAAAAAAGATCATAAGCTCTAATAAGGAGCATAGCCCGGAGCCGCTCATCCCTGCAGCGGTAGGACCCGCTCTCAAACAATTGTCCCACTCTGGGGCACTCCAGGTGGGCACATTAACCATTACAGAGACGTTTCTGCTGACCGTCTGGGGATGGAGTGGCTTGAAATGATCAGCGAGGGGAATTTTGACACAGCCGGGGGTAGACGGGATTTGTGGGGTGAACACCGCCCCCCTTCGTCAGGGTTTACGAGGATGAGACCGTATAGCAGCTTAGGCAAATCCCTGAGTTGTGATCCTGCTCAGAAGTGACATTGGAAAATATTCATAATGACACCAGTCCAATACAGTGGAAGCTCACACCAAATGTGCAACGGTTGAGTTTGGAGGTCAACCATCATCAGGCTTTTTGTTGTGGGACTTAAAGTTACACCATCATGTTTTTCACTTACCGTATTTTCCGGACCATAGACCAGGGGTCGGCAACCCGCGGCTCTAGAGCCGCATGCGGCTCTTTAGCGCCGCCCTAGTGGCTCTCTGGAGCTTTTTTAAAAATGTATGAAAAATGGAAAAAGATGAGGGAAAAAAAAAAAGGTTTTGTTTTAATATGGTTTCCATAGGAGGACAAACATGACACAAACCTCCCTAATTGTTATAAATCACACTGTTTGTATTAAACATGCTTCACTGATTTGAGTGTTTGGCAAGCGCCGTTTTGTCCTGCTAATTTTGGCGGTCCTTGAACTCACCGTAGTTTGTTTACAAGTATAACTTTCTCCGACTTTCTAGGACGTGTTTTATGCCACTTCTTTTTCTGTCTCATTTTGTCCACCACACTTTTAACGTTGTGCATGAGTGCACAAAGGTGAGTTTTGTTGATGTTATTGACTTGTGTGGAGTGCTAATCAGACATATTTGGTCACTGCATGACTGCAAGCTAATCGATGCTAACATGCTATTTAGGCTAGCGATATGTACATATTGCATCATTATGCCTCATTTGTAGCTATATTTGAGCTCATTTAGTTTCCTTTAAGTCCTCTTAATTCAATTTATATCTCATGACACATGTAATATGGCTTTTAATTTTTTGCGGCTCCAGACAGATTTGTTTTTGTATTTTTGGTCCAATATGGCTCTTTCAACATTTTGGGTTGCCGACCCCTGCCATAGACCAATCACTGCCGATGAATGGTCTATTTTGTTGAATCTTTTTTCATATATAAGGCGCACCGGATTATAGGGCGTGTTACTGGAGTCATATTATTATCATTTTTTTCTGAATGTAAAACACTTCCTTGTGGTCTACATAACATGTAATGGTGGTTCTTTGGTCAAAATGTTGCATAGATTATGTTTTACAGATCATCTTCAAGCCGCTTTCTGACAGTCGCTTCCGGATGTCAAATCCCTGGAAAAGACGCCTTCTTGGTACCACAGGGTCACAGATCACTTTATCAAAAAGGAACGGAGGGTAGAATTTACGTATAAATAAACCAACACATTTTATGATGTAGGCCGAAATTGAGCTTCCCCTCCTTGAGAGACCAGCATCCGCCACGGGATGAAACGCCACAGGTTGAACCAAATGATGCCATAAATGATAAGGGAAATGAGTGTATTGGGGCAGCACGATGCAACAGGTGTTAGTGCATGTGCCTCACAATACGAAGGTCCTGAGTAGTCCCGAGTTAAATCCGGGGCTCAGGATCTTTCTGTGTGGAGTTTGCATGTTCTCCCCGTGACTGCGTGGGTTCCCTCCGGGTACTCCGGCTTCCTCCCACCTCCAAAGACATGCACCTGGGGATAGGTTGATTGGCAACACTAAATTGGCCCTAGTGTGAGAATGTGAGTGTGAATGTTGTCTGTCTATCTGTGTTGGCCCTGTGATGAGGTGGCGACTTGTCCAGGGTGTACCCCGCCTTCCGCCCGAATGCAGCTGAGATAGGTTCCAGCAGCTCCCGTGACCCCAAAAGGGACAAGCGGTAGAAAATGGATGGATGGATGGAAATGAGTGTATCCATGGTGACAGCTGGTATAGCCACAAAAGCGTTATTTAAATAGGGCGGTCTGCACCACTTTTGTATTTGTTATCAAAAAAGCTTTTAACATTGTCCGGTGAGCAATGTTCCCTCTAGTTTTTCATGTGTGTGAGTAAACGCAAAAACTCCCTGAGCATTCAGTGGAGCCCATGTGAGCAACATCAGACGTACACTGTGGCTACACCAGCAGCACACCTGTCCCAAACCTGACTAAATAACAAGTTCAATCTCCATCCATCCATCCGTTTTCTACCGCTTGTCCCTTTCCGGGTCGCGGGGGGTGCTGGAGCCTATCTCAACTGTCCACCTCATCGCAGGGCCAACACAGATAGACAGACAACATTCTCTTATTATTATAATCAAATGACAGCAGTCATTTCCATGAGGTTATTTTCTAATTTAAGTGTTTAGGCCCACTTACAATGACAATAAAAAAAAAAAAAGTTTTTCATGAACTGTGTACTTGTATTGTTTGTCTGGGTGGAGGTCCTGCTTTGGAAATAATTTGTACCCCTTTCATACATTGCATTTAGTTCCCATTAAAACATTCACATGTTGCACAATGAGATGTAAGCAGGGGATCAGGTGTACATTCCTGCAACTTCATGTTTGTAAAAAAAATATTTTTATTAGTATTTATTTAATATACTAACAGCAGTTCATGATTAATATTTATAAATTAAGATTCCTAATAAATGACACTAGAATAAGCACATATTTGATTGGTAAATCATAGTGTAACGACCTGGAATTACACTTTATGTGTGGTGTTGGAGTTGTCCGACTTTTTGTATGGCTGTAAACGCATCACTGGCTAAGTGCCATATGTGCATGTGTTGGCGCAAGTGAGAAAGAGCGAGCGGCTGCTGTTGATATAACAAAGTTGGTTTTGGTCTGGTTTGTACTGCAGAAAATGACCAGTTTTGCTAGATATAATTGTTTTTACTAATGTTTTGGTGATGTGTTTATGGCCGACAATAAAGAGTTTTGCTCAGTAAAGTGATCGATGGAATTCATGTCCTCAAAGCGTCTCGACAGACGTTACAATATTTGAACAATGATGACGAAAACTGTTTTCTCTGTCGTGTCCGTGTCGTCGAAAATTGTCATGCGCTTATTTTTTTATTTGATTTTGCGCGTGGCATAGATTTGCCGTGCGCAGAGGACGCTTGAGCAGTGCGCAATTGCACAGGCGCGCACCTTAGAGGGAACATTGCTGGTGAGGTATCCTTATAGTGAGCATTTTCAGTTTATTTTAGTTTTATTATTCAGTGGTTAACGTCTTCTTCTTACACTTGTACGACAATTATTGTTGGGGAAACCACCTGTTACAATAACTAAATGTTTTATGATGGCAACAATTTGGGCCTTGGGCAAATGTAATTGTTTTTGTGACCATAGTACACCTTTGCAATCACTAAGAAGTAGGGCTGTCAAAAATGAATAAGTTAACTTGTGATTAATCATAAAAAAATATCGCATTATTCATGTATATATGCAGATTAACCACACCATTTATTTTGACTATACATTCTCCTTTACCTTAACCGTGTTAACCTGAAAGGCAAGTGCAGGTTTTTATACGGTCAGCGATCAGATCAGTGTAAAGATGAATGAGGAGACTACGACCGGTTTGGTCACTGGCAAATGTCATTCCAAAATACACCCTGATTGGACTTTATATAATACTGTTACCAAATTTTGAGGAGAAGAAATGTAGTGAATTTATGTAAAACATGACATTCTGTCAATAAAATTACAAAACCCAAAACCAGTGAAGTTGACACGTTGTGTAATTCATAAATAAAAACAGAATACAATGATTCACCAATCCTTTTCAACTTATATTCAATTGAATAGACTGCAAACACGTTTCCCCTTTGCATCAGTCCATCTAAGATGAACTCGTATCTGGGTGTTGTTGACAAATGACTTTTGCTTTGCACAGCAGAGTTTTAACTTGCACTTACAGATGTAGCGACCAACTGTAGTTACTGACAGTGGTTTACTTAAGTGTTCCTGAGCCCATGTGGTGATATCCTTTACACACTGATGCTTTTTGATGCAGTACCACCTGAGGGATCGAAGGTCCATAATATCATCGCTTACGTGCAGGGATTTCTCCAGATTCTCTGAACCTTTTGATGATATTACGGACGGTAGATGGGGAAATCCCTAAATTCCTTGCAATAGCTGGTTGAGAAATGTTGTTCTTAAACAATTTGCTCATGCATTTGCTCACAAAGTGGTGAACCTCGCCCCATCCTTGTTTGTGAATGACTGAGCATTTCATGGAAGCTGCTTTTATACCCAATCATGGCACCCACCTGTTCCCAATTAGCCTGTTCACCTGTGGGATGTTCCAAACAAGTGTTTGATGAGCATTCCTCAACTTTCTCAGTCTTTTTTGCCACTTGTGCCAGCTTTCATGAAACATGCTGCAGGCATCAAATTCCAAATGAGCTAATATTTGCCAAAAATAACAGAGTTTTCCAGTTCGAACGTTAAGTATCTTGTCTTTGCAGTCTGTTCAATTGAATATAGGTTGAAAAGGATTAGCAAATCATTGTATTCTGTTTTTATTTACGATTTACACAACGTGCCAACTTCACTGGTTTTGTACATTTATGTCCAAATATTGCTTTGTTTTTTTAAATTAATGTAAGTTATGCAAGCCAGTACAGCTTGTAATTAATCATAACTAATTCAAATCTAAAAGTGTGATTAGTCTAATTTAAAAAAGTAATCATTAGACACCACTACTAAGAATACACAACTCAATGTAAAATTACTTTATTTTTTACATGTACAGCAAAATGTGTTACTTGGCAGTGTCGTAGAAGTGCACTGCATTGGATTGTGCATATGTGTATCAACTAACTAGCCCAGATTTTTTTATAACCGAGCCTTTTCCTTTTTGGCTGTTTGTCTGAGGCTCGTGATGAAAGCTTGCATATGCCACCCACTGTTAGATTTAATCATGAGCTGCTCATACCACAGGCATCAGTCTCGAAAAAAAATCCTGTTTGTTTACGCTTATTAAGATAATGATGAGATGTGATGCAAGTGTAAGCCACTGGGACACTATTGTTAATTTTTTTAATGTTTTTATCTTATTTTTTATAAATGGCTGTAATGATAATGTCAGTGAGGGATTTCTAATCACTGTTCTGTTAGAATTGTTATTAATATTGATCCTCTTGTTGATATTATTCATTTTTGTTTGACTACTTTTGGATTGTTTTGTGTCACGTTTGTGTGTCCTCTCAATTGCTCTGTTGATTGCTATTCTGAATGTTGCTTGTTGTTTGGTTGTGGAATTGGAATTGTTTTATTATGGTATTATTGTGTATTATTTTGTTGGATTTATTAACAATGAAAAAAAAAAAATACAATAATTAGAGATGTTCGATAATGGCTTTTTTGCCGATATCCGATATTCCGACATTGTCCAACTCTTAATTACCGATTCCGATATCAACCGATACCGATATATACAGTCATGGAATTAACACATTATTATGCCTAATTTTATTGTGATGGCCCACTGGATGCATTAAACAATGTAACAAGGTTTTCCAAAATAAATCAACTCAAGTTATGGAAAAAAATGCCAACATGGCACTGCCATATTTATTATTGAAGTCACAAAGTGCATTATTTTTTTTGAACATGCCTCAAAACAGCAGCTTGGAATTTGGGACATGCTCTCCCTGAGAGAGCATGAGGAGGTTGAGGTGAGGGGGAGGTAGGGGGTAGCAGGGGGTGTATATTGTAGCGTCCCGGAAGAGTTAGTGCTGCAAGGGGTTCTGGGTATTTGTTCTGTTGTGTTTATGTTGTGTTACGGTGCGGATGTTCTCCCGAAATGTGTTTGTCATTCTTGTTTGGTGTGGGTTCACAGTCTGGCGCATATTTGTAACTGTCATGATCCGTGGGCCGGATCATGTTTTTGTGTTTTCTGTTAGTTTTGGACTCCTTTTGTTATTGCTTGTGCACCTGTGAGTTTGTTTCGTCACCATGGTTACTTATTATTTTCACCTGCCACTTGTGTTCCCGACGCGCACCTGTTTGCCATCACTGACACTATTTAAACCTGCCTTTTTGTTCACTCGTGCTGTTCTCCTTGTTTGCGGTAAGCATCAGTCACGTTTTTTGTATTTCATGTTCCCGACTCTTGTGCTAAGTGTTAGCCTTAGCTTCCCGTGCGTTCGGCACGCTTTTCTTTTGCTTGTTTTTCTGTTTGGCTATGATTTATGTTAATTAAACCATCTCTTACCTTCACGTTTTTGTCCGGAGTGTTCGTGTTGCACAAATATGCGACCCTCTCGGGACAGAAGGAGAACAGCATACAGTTCTTCCGCCACCAACTTCGAGAAGCTGGACTTAGGTATGTGGTTAGATTTGGAGGCAATGGAGGCGGAGACTCTCCGCTATTCCCCCTTGGAGCGCCAGGACCTGATGTGGGGTCCTAATGGAAAGTTGATCCCACTCAACTCCGTATGGCCCGAGGACATTGTCGCGCCACCGCAGTACCGGACGCGTCAGCAAAAACGGAAGCCAGCCAAAGAGGCTTCGTTTCGCCGTTATGACGCGTCGCTCCCGCAAGCTCCTCCCCCGGACCGAAGCAAGTTGCAGCCAGACCAGTATTCCTCGCCGCCAAAATTAGGTAATCCCATCACACATTTTGCTAAGCAATTCACCGATTGGGCTGTCAGTCAGCTGGAGACCCGCACGGATGACGTCATCCCGCCCACTGTGGATGACGTCAGAGACGAAGATGTTTTTTTAAATTCTTCTGACTCTTTCTGTCAGCAACCTCCTAAAGACTTTAATTATAAAATTAAACATTATCAGGACATTATTTTGAAATTTAGATGTCAGCCACAGTCTCCTTCTGAGTGCCAAGCTCCGCCCCCTAGGACTCTAGCCCCGCCCACGTCAGTGACTTTTTCCTCTCATCCTCCCAAAAGACCTCAGGTGGGGGATGGGAAAAGACATTTTGGACAATTTAGAGGGGAGGATTTTGCCCCCCTCCTGACCTCCCGCCACCCACCCTTAAAGACTGTTCCAGACCGCAAGGAGCGCGTCTGGTATCCGCCCCTTGACGGGGGGGCTGGGGCCGGGAGCTGTGCTGGTGGGGCTGCTCGGCTGCGCCCAGCCAGGCAGCAACCTCCATCCCGGCCGCCACCACCAGTATTTCGGCATGCTAAGCCGCTACCCCCAGCTAGACCACCTCCGCCATGCTCATGGCTAACCTCTGCCCGGGTGGGCCTGCAGACGCCACCATCTTGTTCGGTGGGCCTGTAGACGCCACCATCTTGTCCGGTGGGCCTGCAGACGCCACCATCTTGTCCGGTGGGCCTGCAGACGCCACCATCATCTCCGGTGGGCCTGCAGACGCCACCATCATCTCCGGTGGGCCTGCAGACGCCACCATCATCTCCGGTGGGCCTGCAGATGCCACCATCATCAGTTCCTGTACCTGCTCTTCGGCTGGCACCTGTGCCTGCTCCTCGGCTGGCACCTGTGCCTGCTCCTCGGCTGGCACCTGTGCCTGCTCCTCGGCTGGCACCTGTGCCTGCTCCTCGGCTGGCACCTGTGCCTGCTCCTCGGCTGGCACCTGCGCCTGCTCCTCGGCTGGCACCTGCGCCTGCTCCTCGGCTGGCACCTGCGCCTGCACCTCGGCTGGCACCTGCGCCTACACCCCGGCAGGCACCTGCTCCTGCACCTCGCCAGGCACTTGCTCCTGCACCTCGCCAGGCACCGGTACCTGCTCCTCGCCAAGCACCGGTACCTGCTCCTCACCAGACACCGGTACCTGCTCCTCGCCAGGCACCGGTACCTGCTCCTCACCAGACACCGGTACCTGCTCCTCGCCAGACACCGGTACCTGCTCCTCGCCAGACAGCGGTACCTGCTCCACGCCAGTCAGCGGTACCTGCTCCTGCAACCATGCCTGACTCGCCGCCTGAACCTGCTACCACGCCTGACTCGCCGCCTGTACCTGCTACCACGCCTGACTCGCCGCCTGAACCTGCTACCACGCCTGACTCGCCGCCTGAACCTGCTACCACGCCTGACTCGCCGCCTGTACCTGCTACCACGCCTGCCTTGTCCACTGCGTCCAAGCCTGCCATGACGGCGCCGACGCGGCCACCTCCCCGTCGACCACGGATGTGGCCGCTCCGTGGTCGTCCGCCTCGCCAAGTGCGCCCACCTCCCCGTCGGCCACGAATGTGGCCATTCCCTGGTCGCCCTCCTCGCCGGCTGCAGCGGCGTTCCACTCGCCGCCGCCACTTGACTTTGCCTCGGTGGATTCGGGGACACTTGGCTTGGCGACCCACCTCCAAGTCCTCCCTCCGCCCGCCCGTGACTTTTGACCCTGCTTGTTTTTTTTGGGGTTTTTTTGGACATCTTGTATCTGTCCTTGAGGAGGGGGTACTGTCATGATCCGTGGGCCGGATCATGTTTTTGTGTTTTCTGTTAGTTTTAGACTCCTTTTGTTATTGCTTGTGCACCTGTGAGTTTGTTTCGTCACCATGGTTACTTATTATTTTCACCTGCCACTTGTGTTCCCGACGCGCACCTGTTTGCCATCACTGACACTATTTAAACCTGCCTTTTTGTTCACTCGTGCTGTTCTCCTTGTTTGCGGTAAGCATCAGTCACGTTTTTTGTATTTCATGTTCCCGACTCTTGTGCTAAGTGTTAGCCTTAGCTTCCCGTGCGTTCGGCACACTTTTCTTTTGCTTGTTTTTCTGTTTGGCTATGATTTATGTTAATTAAACCATCTCTTACCTTCACGTTTTTGTCCGGAGTGTTCGTGTTGCACTGGAGGAACGATCCCGCACAAATATGCGACCCCCACGTGACAGTAACAGTGTGAAAGTTGTTTATATGGCCACCCTCAGTGTGACCTGTATGGCTGTTGACCAAATATGCCTTGCATTCACTTGTGTGTGTGAAAAGCCGTAGACATTGTGTGACTGGGCAGGCACGCAAAGGCAGTGCCTTTAAGGTTTATTGGCGCTCTGTACTTCTCCCTACGTCCGTGTACACAGCGGCGTTTTAAAATGTCATACATTTTACTTTTTGAAACCGATACCGATAATTTCCGATATTACATTTTAAAGCATTTATCGGCCGATATTATTGGACATCTCTAAATAAAATAAAAGATAAAGAGTTTTTATGGTTTTAATGACACTTCCATACAATACACAGGAATGTAGCAAACACAAAAAAAAAAAAACACTGCAGACGACCACACAGAAATATGAAATCCAAGTATTTAGCACGCAGCTGTGGATGATACTATCCTGACAAGCGGTCGTATTGAAAAAATCATTCGGGTAAAGTGACATTGATGAAATGGGGGCATCTAATTTGGCAGATTCCAACAGGAGAGACAGGATCTGGCTGGTTTGGCAGCCTGCTGTGGTTTTGTCTCCCATCCCACATTATAAGACAGCTATCCCCATAGGCCACATTTCCAGTCATAAGACCCAAAAAGAAAGGCATCAGTCACAGTTTAATGGATCCTGGCTTATGGTGTCCGAGGCTGGGTGCTTGTCTCCGGGTTGTTGTCTAGAGCTGCATACGTCTTCTTCCCTTGTGACCCCCTTACTTATTTGTGCCTGCGGGCAACGCCCAGCATGGGGGCCACACACCAGAGAGCCGGCCCTTGCTGTGTCGTGCTACTTATTGGCATCAATTTTGTCAAATTAGCAACCAATCTGAACTCTTGTTCTTTGAAAGGGTCTCTAATCACACTGGGAGCATGACGGATCATGCTGGAGTTTTCAGCGACTTAGAAGATGAAACATTCATGCCGTTTAAGGTTGAGGGAAGGTCAGCACCTTGTAAAATATCGACACATATGTAGATCACCAAATATATACCAAATACAGTACTTAATTATCTAGTTACTATCTCCATAATTTCTAAGTGAATAGAAAATGAAAATATAATAATTAAGGCTGTCAAACGATCAAAATATTTAATCAATCAATCAATCAATCAATGTTTATTTATATAGCCCTAAATCACCAGTGTCTCAAACTCATGACTAATCGTGATTAATCGCAGAAATATATACTTTTTTGTCATTAATAAGTGTACTCTAGACAGATATTTTTAAAGTTTTTTAAATTATGGACTTGCTTCAGTAGCACAATATTTGTCCTGTATATGTAAAAGATGTCTCAAAACCTCATCAGGAGTCCCGACAAAACCCGAAAATTGCAGAAAATGCATATTTTTTTAAAACTTTTTTTCGCTAAAATGTCGTAAGGGGAGACCCTCACACAATTTTTTTTTAAACGGTCATGCTTCAGCAGCACAATACTGGTCCTCTAGTTGTAGGATAGTCATAGTCCCGACAAAACCCGAAAATGGCAGAAAATTTATATTTTAAAAAAAAAATGTTTCGCTAAAATGTCGTAAGGCACAAAAATAAAAATAAAAACGGACTTGCTTCAGCAGCACAATACTGGTGCTGTTGTTGCAGTAGATGTCTCAAAACGTCATCAGGAGTCCCGATAAAACCCGAAAATGGCAGAAAATGCTTTTTTTTTTTTTTTTTTACTTTTTTTTGCTAAAATGTCGTAAGGGGTCCTTACACAACAATTTTAAAAACTGACTTCCTTCAGCAGCACAATACTGGTCCTGTAGTTGTAGGAGATGTGTCAAAACCTCATCAGGAGTCCCGACAA
Source organism: Entelurus aequoreus (assembly GCF_033978785.1). NCBI lineage: Eukaryota > Metazoa > Chordata > Actinopteri > Syngnathiformes > Syngnathidae > Entelurus > Entelurus aequoreus. Next base: position 16,755,080 of record NC_084755.1, read on the forward strand.
AACCCGAAAATGGCAGAAAATTAACATTAAAAAAAAAAAGAATTCGCTAAAATGTCGTAAGAGGTGACCCTTACACAAAAATTTAAAAAACGGACTTACTTCAGCAGCACAAGTCCTGTAGTTGTAGGAGATATCTCAAAACGTCATCAGGAGTCCAGATAAAACCCGAAATTGGCAGAAAATGCATATTTTTTTTTTTTTTTTTCCGCTATGTCGTAAGGGGGGGGGGGGATTTAAACGGTCATGCTTCAGCAGCACAATACTGGTCCTCTAGTGGTAGGAGATGTCTCAAAACCTAATAAGGAGTCCCGACAAAACCCGAAAATGGCATAAAATGCATAGTTTTTGAAAACTTTGTTTTGCAAAAATTCCGTAAATGAAAGAAAATTCATATTTTTTTAAAACTTTTTTTCGCTAAAATGTCGTAAGGGGAGAGGGACCCTTACACCAATTTTTTTAAAACGGACTTGCTTCAGCAGCACAACACTGGTCCTGTAGTTGTAGGAGATGTCTCAAAACCTCATCAGGATTCCCTACAAAACCCGTAAATGACAGAAAATTTATATTTTTTTAAAACGTATTTCCGCTTAAATGTTGTAATGGGGGACCCTTACACAAAAAATTTAAAAAATGTACTTGCTTCAGCAGTACAATACTGGTCCTGTAGTTGTAGGAGAAGTCTCAAAACCTCATCAGGAGTCCCTACAAAAGTTGTAAATGACAGAAAATGTATATTTTTGGAAAACTTATTTTTGCTAAAATGTCGTAAGAGGGGACCCTTACAAAAATGTTCAAAAACTGACTTGCTTCAGCAGCATAATACTGGTCCTGTAGTTGTATGAATTTCTCAAAACCTCATCAGGAGTGCCTACAAAACCCGTAATTGACAGACAATTAATATTTTTGGAAAAAAAATGTTCGCTAAATTCTTAAAAACGTTCATCCTTCAGCAGCACAATACTCGTCCTCTAGTTGTAGGAGATGTCTCAAAACCTCATCAGGAGTCCTGACAAAACCCGAGAATGAAAGAAAATGCCAATTTTTGGAAAACTTTTTTTCGCTAAAATGTCGTAAGGGGGGACCCTTACACAAAATTTTTAAAAAAAACGGACTTGCTTTAGCACACAATACTGGTCCTGTAGTTGTAGGAGATATCTCACAATGCCATCAGGAGTCCAGACAAAACCCAAAAATGGCAGAAAATACATATTTTTTGAAAACTTTTTCGCTAAAATGTCGTAATTTTTTACAAAATTGTAAAAAACGGACTTGCTTCAGCAGTACAATAATTAATGTCTCAAAAGGAGTCCCTACAAAACTCGTAAATGACAGTAAAACAATCAAAAATTAAAATTTGTAATGGATTATAAACTCAAAAAATATTTTACCACATAAAAACGTTGCTTTTTTTTAATCTAGAAATAATATTTTTAGTAGATAAAAAAGAAAAGAAAACATATATATACTGTAAATAATATGTACATGTACTGGATACAGAATTTTTTTCCCCATGCATTAAGAAACAAAAAAAAAAGCACGATTGTCTAAAATGTTCATGTCCATGCTATTTTAAATTTTAAATGTAATCAAACAAAACAGATTGCTGTCAAATAATGTCTAATAATAATACAAATAATAATAATTAACTAATAAATATTTTTAAAGTAAGGTTAATGTAAGGTGTTTTTAATAATTATTATGTAACAAAAAAAGGCATTACCATGTCCATGCCATTTTTTATTGTCATTGTTAATAAGCAAAAACAGATTGTTGTCAAAAAACAACAACAATAACAATATTAATAATAGTTACAGTTAAGTTAACAATAAATTAAACGTGAAGGGCAAGCGGTAGACAATGGACGAATGGATTAAGTGTGTGTTTGTGATCATAACAATAATAATTATATAATAAAAAATACTTTATCATTTGCTACATATTTATTATTTGTATTTGTAATAACACAGCATAATTTAATTGTGTTAGGTGAGAATTATAATATACGGTATATACATTTACGGGGAAACTGTTAACAAGAACATATTAAAGTCCACCTTTATTTTTTATAAATTACAACAGTCTTAAAATAACATTTGTAATGTATTAAACTCAAAAAATACTTTACCAACAACAACTTTGCCTTTTCTTATCTAGAAATAATATTGATAGTAGGTAAAAAACAAACAAACATGTATGTACTGTAAATAGTATGTACATGTACTGGATACAGATTTTTTCCATTTAGTAAGAAACAAAAAAAACATGATCGTCTAAAATGTTCATGTCCATGCTATTTTTGATTTTAGATGTAATCAAGCAAAACAGATTGTCTAATAATAATACAAATAATAATAATAAACTAATAAAGTTGACAATAAAAGGTGTTTTTGTGATCATAACAATAATAATTATATAACAAAAAAATGCATTACCACCCATGCTATTTATTATTTTCATTGTGAATAAGCAAAAACAGATTGTTGTCAAAAAACAACAACAATAATATTAATAATAGTTACAGTTACAGTAAACAGTTAACAATAAATGAAATATGAAGGACGAGCGGTAGAAAATGGACGGATGTGTGTTTGTGATCATAACAATAATAATTATATAATTTAAAAAAATACATTACCATTTGTTATATATTTATTTATTGTATTTCTAATTAACACCGCACAATTTAATTGTGTTAGGAGAGAATTATAATATAGAATCAACTGATCTTGTGTTGAACAAAATGACATTTTCAACATTAAGTTATCTTCACCCTATTCCACCCCATTGTATTTTATCAGTTAAACACACAAAAATAGGTTAATAATAAATCAACGCAATAGTTTGTGTTTGAACAAAATGTCCCACATTGCATTTGATAGCAAATAAGCTATAAAAAAAATAAAAAAAGTGCCGGGTAAACAGACCTCAGTTAGCCTAAAAATTATTATGTAAAGTGACTTTATTGTGGTTACAAGTACATGTTATGTACCATAACAGAGCGTCATAATTACACAGTGAAGCGGGTTCTATAGCCGCCACTGTGGGACCAAGGAGCTGCTATCTGATCATAGGCACCACTTAGTGGGGACCTGCTGGGACTTCTGTTTATGTATTAACAGAGGAGCAATAATGAGCGGCGGCCTCTCACAGTGCATGAGTCAAATCAAATTCCTTCGCCAATTAGAAGGAGATTTAGTCGAGGCCTTCTGCGGCACACGGGCTAATCTTCTTGGGCGATCTCAAGAAACCGCCTCTTATGTTCTCACGGAGCACTGGTGCTCGCGCCCGCCCTGGGATTTGTTTCTGTTTTCATATGTTTCTGCAGCATCGGGAGGCTGGAGCCACTCGGTGTGTGAGCATCCTGCTTGTGGAACAATCCTGGCAAATGGCCCACTCAGGACATTTGACCCTGAGGAGTTCTCCTTCTTTGTGTGTGTGCGTGTGTGTGTGTGTGTTTTTTTTTTTAACACTTTTCCTTTAGCTGGGGCTAAAAGGCTCAAAAAGGGTGGAAAGCAAAATATTTTTATAGGTCTCCTGGACGCCAGGTTGCATAAAAGGTTCCACAAGCGTTTGCATCAAACCTGCACAGTGGAGACCACAAATTCTGTTTTTGTTGCCATAAAAGTGCCATTTTCCAAAAGTGTATATATATATATATATATATATATATATATTATATATATATATATATATATATATATATATATATATATATATATATATATATATATATATATATATATATATATATATATATATATATATATATATATATATATATATATATATATATATATATATATATATATATATATTCCATTTACTGGACTCTTATAAATTCAAATGAGCTGGGAAATCAGGGTTTCTCTTGAACAGAAAGCTAAATACATTAGACAGATTCCATATATGGATTAATACCAGAGGTGGGACCAAGTCATTGTTTTGCAAGTCACAAGTAAGTCTCAAGTCTTTGCCCTCAAGTCTCGAGTCAAGTCCCGAGTCAAAACAGGCAAGTCCCAAGTCAAGTCCAAAGTCAAGACTGGAAAGTCTCAAGTCAAGTCCCAAGTCCTGCATTTTAAGTTTCGAGTCCTTTCAAGTCCTTTTAACCACAGACTAATATATTTACACAGATTGTGTATGCTTTTAAAACGCTGTATTTATTTATTAAAACAAGTGCATTTAAAATTGCAGGGACTGTATCCCTGCAGACTGTATTGATCTATATTGATATATAATGTAGGAACCAAAAATATTAATAACAGAAAGAAACAACCCTTTTGTGTGAATGAGTGTAAATGGGGGAGGGAGGTTTTTTGGGTTGGTGCACTAATTGTAAGTGTGTCTTGTGTTTTTTATGTTGATTTAATTTAAAAAAAAATTGTAATAATAATTTTTTGTATTTTTTTATTTCTTGTGCGGCCCGGTACCAATCGATCCACGGACCGGTACTGGACCGCGGCCCGGTGGTTGGGGACCACTGTGTTAAAGTATTTGGCAGAGGTTTTTATCCAAAGCGACATACATAAAAAATACATATAAAACAATCACTGTAAGAATGTAATACAAAATATCAATACAAAGTGTCAAGACATAATAAACTCTGCTGCTGCAGCAACAGAGATACAGTCTATAAGATATATAGATATCTAATGTATTCATACATTGTTTATGTAGAATATACGCATGTTTATATAACCTAATCATATTGTTTCTTCAACTTAAAAATAGCTGACTGTTTTTCCCCCTTCTCTGGGATCATATTCCCAGTTTTGATCTCGGACGTCTGGTCACTTATAGCATATAAGAATATTTTATTACTGTTAAACTATTAATAATAAAACACGCCAAAACATGTGTCCTTTATCATAACTACACGTGTGACAAAAAAGCGCGTGAAAATCAGTGGTATTCAGTGAGGTAAAATGAATTAAATGCGCTGACAGTTCATTGCTCCTGCCAAATGAATTGCACTGAGTGGAGAGGATCACCACTCCAAGATGGCGGCCCCGCGTCTCGTCTGCGCCAGTAGGCAGTAGCGGTCGATGCTGCGTACCCTTATAAGATGTCTATGGTTATAACGTTAGCAGTGAGTTTACAGCCTCACTGATTTAAATACACAGCAAATAAAAGTCACGTTACTTAGCCAATAAACGTTAGCTTACATTCAAAACTTACCGGTCTGTTTGCAACTTCAAATGTCGAACGAAGTTGGAAGTTGTTGCAATTCGTTTTTTGTTGACCAAGTCGTAGTTTTAATACCCGAACAAAACTATATTTGACGTAATTTTTCCTCACTGGCGCGTTGTTTGAGAGCTATTCTACGTTGGTTGTTCTGCAATTTGATTGGATGAATGCCGTGGGATGAAAACAATGTGGATCTAATTTGATTGGCTGTTGTACTGACTGACACACACGCTGAGAGAGCGCACACTCCCTGACAGACACACACACGTACACTTTGGAAGATACGTAGCGCTCCCAAATAACTTTTTAATCGTTGGGTTTTGGGGAAAGTAGCAAGTCTTGTCAAGTCAAAAGGCTCAAGTCCAAGTGAAGTCACAAGTCATTGATGTTCAAGTCCAGGTCGAGTTGCAAGTCTCTTTACATTTTGTCAAGTCGAGTCTAAAGTCATCAAATTCATGACTCGAGTCTGACTCAAGTCCAAGTCATGTGACTCGAGTCCACACCTCTGATTAATACTTAATGGGCGTTGCACCGAGCCAGCTGTGCTTAGAGACAGTGTTTCCCACACATTCATTTATTTGTGGCGGCCTGCCACGAAAGAATTACATCCGCCACAAATTTAAAAAAATAAATAAATAAATTAAAACAATTTTTTTATTTTCTTTTGTCCTGTCCAGCTTCTCAGGCAAATCATATAGTTGATGTAGATGCCCATATAGGCTGTTCAGATTTACTTTACAAAAGAGAAGTGTAGGATACTTCTCTTGTTGCCTTATTTGTATTTGACCACTACTGTTTTCTGTTTATTTGTTACTGACTGTGGCAGGACACCTCTGCCTCTGTTTCACTTTATGTTGCTGGTAAATAATATGGTTGTAGTAGTAGGCTAAAGTAAAATTATTTAGTATGCACTAATTAAAGGGGCAGAGCTTTAAGAGACATTTTAGCTTTTATATTTTATATGATATATTTTTTGTAAGAACCACAATTAATAAATATATTTCAGTGAATAACTTATTGTTCAAATCTGTATATAAATATGTACATAAAGTGTTGTAATTATATTGTAAAATGGATGGATGGACGTTTAAAACAAAACTGTTATCATTAATTAGTAAGTATAAATTTTTTGAGCCTTTTTAGAGAAAATCATATCATTGTAGTACATTATGCAAATTACTCGATGATGTCATGGTGACCACGCCCATAGCCACGCCCCCACCGCCACAGGTATCTTGGCAGTTTATGGGAAACACTGTAGAGGCGTACTGTTAAGTGAATGCAGCACACCTAAATACTGTATGACAGTGCTATTCAAGTGGCCCAATCCGGCACGGGATAAGACCATACCATGTTCAGTTCAAAACTTGGTCGACAAACATTTTTGCAGCAAAACCGTAAACACATTGGCAGATACTTGCATTGACATGTTAACCTTGCTAGCAAACATAGGACACTGGGGTCCGAACTTTTTGATTTACATAACTGAGGCGTTCCTCAAGGCACCCTTTTAAGTCCTCTCTTTTTTTGCAGTTACTAATGTTTTTGGTAATGTGATTTATGTAACTAAGGTGTGTGGTTAGAGTGTCCGCCCTGAGATCGGTAGGTCGTGAGTTCAAACCCCGGCCGAGTCATACCAAAGACTATACAAATGGGACCCATTACCTCCCTGCTTGGCACTCAGCATCAAGGGTTGGAATTGGGGGTTAAATCACCAAAATGATTCCCGAGCGCTGCCACCCACCGCTGCTGCTAACTGCTCCCCTCACCTTCCAGGGGGTGGAACAAGGGGATGGGTCAAATGCACAAAGTAATTTCACCACACCGAGTGTGTGTGTGACTATCAGTGGTATTTTAACTTTAACTTTTGCTGTAGCTTGTTTTCCGTATTTTTCGGAGTATAAGTCGCACCGGCCGAAAATGCATAATAAAGAAGGAAAAAAACATATATAAGTCGCACTAGAGTATAAGTTGCATTTTTGGGGGAAATTTATTTGATAAAACCCAACACCAAGAATAGACATTTGAAAGGCAATTTAAAATAAATAAAGAATAGTGAACAACAGGCTGAATAAGTGTACGTTATATGACGCATAAATAACCAACTGAGAACGTGCCTGGTATGTTAACGTAACATATTATGGTAAGAGTCATTCAAATAACTATAACATATAGAACATGCTATACGTTTACCAAACAATCTGTCAATCCTAATCGCTAAATCCGATTAAATTTTATACGTGTAGTCTCTTACGTGAATGAGCTAAATAATATTATTTGATCTTTTACGGTAATGTGTTAATAATTTCACACATAAGTCGCTCCTTATAGTCCGAAAAATACGGTACTACAGATGCAGTCAGTAGTCATTTGGTCAACTTATTTAGTTATACTTGTGGTGTTCCTCAAGGTTCTATTTTAGGTCCTCTGTTTTTCATCATTTGCGCTATTTAACCAGTGGCCCGTGAGTTCAGTTAAAACATTTTGTGAGACACATTTGTTTAGGAGGCCCTCACAAATAGCAGAGGGCATAGGAATAGTTTCCACTGCTGATGAAATACGTACAGTCGTGGTCAAAAGTTTACATACACTTGTGAGGGACATAATGTCATGGCTGTCTTGAGTTTCCAATAATTTCTACAACTCTTATTTTTTTGTGATAGAGTGGTTGGAGCACATACTTGTTTGTCACAAAAAAACATTCATGAAGTTTGGTTCTTTTATGAATTTATTATGGGTCTACTGAAAATGTGACCAAATCTGCTGGGTCAAAAGTATACATACAGCAACATACATTATCAATTTTGGTGATGTAGAAAAGTTACAATCAAATCAAATTAGCTTCATGGCATGGCCTCTTAACTTCATGTGAGTGATTATGATTGACGACACCTGTTGACGTCTCTGAGCCCATTTAAATAGGGCTCATGTGATGCAGGCATTAGACTCGGTTACACACGCGACAATGGGAAAGTCAAAGGAACTCAGCACAGATCTGAAAAAACGAATCATTGACTTGAACAAGTCAGGAAAGTCACTTGGAGACATTTCAAAGCAGCTTAAGGTCCCAAGAGAATTTGTGCAGACAATTGTTCGTAAGTATAAAGTGCATGGCACAGTTTTGTCACTGCCACGATCAGGAAGAAAACGCAAGCTATCCCCTGCTGCTGAGAGAAAATTGGTCAGGATGATCAAGAGTCAACCGAGAATCACCAAAAAGCAGGTCTGCAATGAATCGAAAACTGCTGGAGCACAGGTGGCTACGATGCAAGAAGGAAACACTTGCTCCACTGCACTCACTCCAACCAATCATCATGGATTTCTCTGTATGATCCTCATTTATCCAGGTCATTGGATTTTTGCCATATATTTTTGCCTGGATTCACAGTCCTTTTTCTTTCTTTGTAGCTTGTAGCTTTGATGAAAGCTACCTAGCTACATGGGTCTAAAAGTAGCGAAGCTACAGGAAAAGCTACTTGTTAAAAAAGTAGCTAAGCGTCTTCAAAGGGTGAGTAGTTTGACATTATTTGACTTTTGTTTAGTTGTGTTCAACTGCGTTTAACTTCTATTTGTACTGTATGACTGTTGGCTCATTCAGCCGCTCGAGTTTAACCACGATAACCGCGGAAAAAGCCGCAACCACCCTTGTCATTTGCCGTAAGCCTTAAAAAAATGACCAACATAGACGGCATGTACATGCCGTGACCGCCCTTGACTTTTTACTTGTTAATGGAGTAGGGATGTAACGGTAAACGGTATAATGATCATTTGCGATAAAATTCCAGACGGTTAGTAATAACTGCTCACCAATGTGGAGACGTGTTATTGTCGAGGCAGGGGGTGAAAATCAAGTACATCAACAGTTTTACTCTCCGCTTAACAATAAAGTAAATATGACACCGGGAATTACCGTTAACCCGGAAACAGAAGTCTCTCTTGGTAACACGGTTTTATGGTTCGCCACAACATGATAATGAAAAGTAAGAGGAATACTGTACTGTAATACATATAAAGCTTAATTTAGGCCAACAATATGTCAAGTGTGCTATAAAAAAAAACCTTTAAAAAAAGCTGTGATATAGTGAAGCCGCAATATTCGAAGCGCAATGTGATGACTGTGTATAAAAATACTTTACTCCCCATGCCTATTTATGAGTACTGTAAGGCGCACTTAAAATCCTTTCATTTTCTCAAAAATCGACAGTGCGTAACCCCGTGCGCCTATTGTACGGCATAATTCTGGTTGTGCTTACCGACGTCAAAGCAATTTTATTTGGTACATGGTGTAATGATAAGTGTGACCAGTAGATGGCAGTCATACATAAGAGATACGTGTAGACTGCAAGATGACGCCAGTAAACAACACCAAAACTTGAAATGTTCCATTGAGAATATAGAACATTACACACGGACATTTAAAAATATGTCAAAATTTTATTAGTACAACTTTGGTAAGCTATGAAGCCGCACCGCTTGATGGATTGTCGGCGCATTAGACACACGAGTATTATT
>NC_084755.1:16769775-16815177 GCF_033978785.1 Entelurus aequoreus
ACCACAGTACAGTTTTGATTGATAATCCGTTCCAAAAGGTCGGATGAAGACAAGAATTGCAGCAAAACTGAGTAAATTTGTGCCCATTCGAGATCAAGTAAATCCAGTGAATTCATGCCAGATATTAAAAAATAATAACGCAAAACAACACAAAGTACAGCTATAGTTTACAAGCCCCCCCAAAAAATTATTGAAATGCCAAATTAAATTAATTGCATTCATGAGAGTAAGCAGGAAGTGATGAGTGTTCGTATTAGATCATGAGAAGAATTGTTGTTTTTGGACATTTCATTAAAATCTGTCCATAACGTTTTGAGTTACGTTGCGAACAAACTGACAAACATAAAACATAACCTTTTTGGCAGAGTTAAGAAAGTCTGCATTCTGCAAAGCAAAGCACACCAGTTTTGTCTCGAGCGTTTCCAGGGTTAATATTCATGTCATGAGGTGCAAATGGAGATGTTGCCATATTTAAGTGGTTGATTAAAGGGTTTTGTGGGCTGAATAGAGTAACCACCATTGACTCCCTTGTTAGCAGACTTTTGCTAACGTTTATGTACGATTTAGAATGCATAAAAAAAAGGTGTTCTAGTCTTACATCTCACATTTCCAGTATGACTGATCTGCTGACAATATGCAAAGGAGTTTCTCCCGCGACATCATCAGATTACGATTTGGAGCGGAATATTCAAAAGATGTTGTTCAGTTGATATTTTCACATACGTTGCGGATTGTAAATATAATTGGATGTAGTTTAAACTCTAACGGATAAAATAAAACACAACTCAGCATTTAAATAGTGTCCATTTTTCCATGATACTGGTACTTTTTATGATTGCAAAATCTTTGACAGCTTGTCTTGTCTTCTTTGGACCCTTTGCTCTCTTTCTCCCGCTTCCTTGAGCGGTCCTGCTCGGCATTCCACTAGTCAAATAATCAAATTAATCAATTTATTTGATGAATCGTTGCAGCCCTACTATCAACTAAACACATCTACTTTGCACAGCTGTGTGTTTTGACCGAGAGTTAGGAGTCATTCTTATTTATTTTCGATGCAAAGTGAAATGAATTAGAAACAAATAGATGATAAAGTGATCATTTAAATGATATTATTGCTTTCAGTGCTGAGTTGCATGGTTACTGTCTCCTCGTATATAAGCACATTGAGGCAAGCGCAACGTATAACTAGCAAGAAGTCAATTGAAAGCAGAGTGAAAATGGCGCACATGCACTCTTCTCGCCTGTAGAAATGGTTCCAACAGGGATTTTGGCTTTAAGATATTTTCAGAGCTCCTAAGATAGTCTTTTATAAAAGGAAAACAAGTTGGTAAAACAAACAAAAAATGCAGAGAAATGTTGCTGCTGTGTTAAGGCGGTCCTTTCGTCGAGTGGAGAACGAGTCAACAACACGATCGTGTTTGCAGTGACCACTTTGTCAATGTCTGTATGAACTTAAAGTGAACTGTAAACGACTTTTTATGATTTATTTACTTTTCTTATCCTCCATATACTTACATATGAGCAGTTTTCTTTGGTAGCCCTCACGTGGAATGGATCTGTTCGTTGTTGTTGTTGTATAGCACAAAACGGTGCTATGTTAAGCATCAAGAAAACAGTGGAAAATAGTATTGTTAAACTAAAAAACCCAAAACCAGTGAAGTTGGCACGTTGTGTAAATCGTAAATAAAAACAAAATACAATGATTTGCAAATCCTTTTCAACCTATATTCAATTGAATAGACTGCAAAGACAAGATACTCGAACTGGAAAACAATTTTTTTTGCAAATATTAGCTCATTTAGAATTTGATGCATGCAACTTGTTTCAAAAAAGCTGGAACAAGTGGCAAAAAAGACTGAGAAAGTTGAGGAATGCTCATCAAACACTTATTTGGAACATCCCACAGGTAAACAGGCAAATTGGGAACAGGTGGGTGCCATGATTGGGTATAAAAGCAGCTTCCATGAAATGCTCAGTCATTCACAAACAAGGATGGGGCGGCGGTCACCACTTTGTGAACAAATGCGTGAGCAAATTGTTTAAGAACAACATTTCTCAACCAGCTATTGCAAGGAATTTAGGGATTTCACCATCTACGGTCTGTATTATCATCAAAAGGATCAGAGAATCTGGAGAAATCCCTGCTCGTAAGCAGCAAAGCTGAAAACCAACATTGAATGCCCGTGACCTTCGATCCCTTAGGTGGTACTGCATCAAAAAAAGACATCAATGTGTAAATAATATCACCACATGGGCTCAGGAACACTTCAGAAAACCACTGTCAGTAACTACAGTTGGTCGCTAAATCTGTAAGTGCAGGTTGAAACTCTACTATGCAAAGCGAAAGCCATTTATCAACAACACCCAGAAAACGCCGCCAGTTTCGCTGGAACCGAGCTCATCTAAGATGGATTGATGCCAAGTGAAAAGGTGTCCTGTGGTCTGACAAGTCCACATTTCAAATTGTTTTTGGAAACTGTGGACGTCGTGTCCTGCGGAACAAAGAAGAAAAGAACCATGCGGATTGTTATGGACGCAAAGTTGAAAAGCCAGCATCTGTGATGGTATGGGGGTGTATTAGTTCCCAAGGCATGGGCAACTTACACATCTGTGAAGGCATCATTAATGCTGAAAGGTACATACAGGTTTGGAGCAACATATGTTGCCATCCAAGCAATGTTATCATGGACGCCCCTGCTTATTTCAGCAAGACAATGCCAAGCCTGTGTTACAACAGCGGGGCTTCATAGTAAAAGAGTGCAGGTACTAGACTGGCCTGCCTGTAGTCCAGACCTGTCTCCCATTAAAAAAGGGTGGCACAATATGAAGGCTGAAATACCACAACGGAGACCCCGGACTGTTGAACAACTTAAGCTGTACATCAAGCAAGAATGGGAAAGAATTCCACCTGAAAAGCTTCAAAAATTGCTCTCCTCGGTTCCCAAACGTTTACTGAGTGTTGTTAAAAGGAAAGGCCATGTAACACAGTGGTAAAAATGCCCCTGTGCAAACTTTTTAGCAACGTGTTGCTGCCATTAAATTCTAAGTTAATGATCATTTGCAAAAAAAATGAAGTTTCTCAGTTCGAACTTTAATTATCTTGTCTTTGCAGTCTATTCAGTTTAATATAAGTTGAAAAGGATTTGCAAATCATTGTATTCTGTTTTTATTAACCATTTACACAACGTGCCAACTTCACTGGTTTTGGGTTTTGTATATTAATAAATCTATTGCAGGCTGCATATTCCATAGCAACAACAGACAACATCAGGATATCGCTAAATATTGTTAATTATAGGAAAGGAGTTAGCTAAATCCATGGTTTAAAATTGAGACACAATATTAAATTCACACCATTAAAGCAACTGCAGACTTAAATTATAGATGGCAGAAAAATATCTGGCTCGCAGCAGTACATTAACTATACCATACCATACCAACTTTATTTATAAAGCCCTTTAAAAACAAGCACAGTTGAAGAACAAAGGGCTGTAGACCACAAAGAAATAGAGGCAAAGGACAGACTAAAAAATTACATTTAAAACAGAAATAAAAATACACATTGAAAAAACAAATGCAAATTACCCAAAGAACAATTTGTTAGATAAAAAAACAGTTTAAAAAGTTAAAAACAGTTAAAAAATTTAAAAGCTAAAAACAGTTTAATTTTTGCAGTTTAACTGCAAAAATACATTTTTTATAAGCAAATCGCCTGAAGACACAAACACGGCGCATTCGTTAACGTCAATACAATGTTACGGATGCACGACAACATTGTCTTTCATGGCGTAATGCTTACTCTGTGGACCCATACAGATAAAGAAATTACACCCAAATCTGCACTGCTGCAGGTAAATAAACAGTAGCCTTGCGGCACCCTGACCACCATCTGAAACCTGGAAGTGCTTCTGGCTTACATGGTTACAACCCAGCAATTAAATGGTACACCTTTATTTAAGCACACAAATGTTGTCACAGGTGAGCAAGCATGCAGGGGTTTTGATTTATGGATTATTTTGAGTCTGTCGGTTTCTGTTAATAAATGTGGGTTTTATGGACATCACAGTGTTATAGTCATTGCATGACTCTTCAACGTTGCACACGTAATCAATCCATTTTAGGACATTTCATAAGCATTTACTATTTTAGCACCTCCGTTTTAGGCCACTTCTACACTAAGGCTAAGGTTATCCAGGGTGAATCCCACCTTAACTTATCCTTGTCCACACGCACACAGTGCCGTCGTTTAAGACCCCCTGCCACTTCCGTCCGCCGGCGCAACGCGACCTAGTACGCATGCACGGAAAATGTGCACGTCATAGTCACCTCCAGTGTTGCTTTGTGTGCAAGTTCTTAAGTTAAATGTAACTTATTTGAACAATATACAGTGTTGTGGTATTTCAATTACTGGAATCCAGTGTGCGGTAGGGCCCTATTGTAGTGCCTCACACCTGAGCCAACATTAATGAATCAAATCTTTAATTGACACGTGAAACTAAACAATGTGATAAAGAACATTTTACATCAATCAATCTAGGGATCTAGATATCTGGGGCCGTATTAATCAGGCTTCTTAGAATTACTCCTAAGAAGTCTGCTAAGAGTTGACTTATGAGTAAAGAAATTATTCGCTGAAAGCTGCACTTAAAAGTTAGTTATCAAGCATCTTACTCACACTTTCAGCGAAGTGTAGGACTGAATCTTAAGTGTCACACTCAGAGCTGAATTACGACATTACTATGTGCCGTAAACGGAATTTTAGGTAACGTCATTTCTGTGTCCATAGAAATTACCAATCACGGAAGGGAATCCCTTGTCTAAGAATGAAGAAATGTCTTAGCAATATTTAAGTGGACAATGGGAGTGTATATTTTAACAATAAACTACAAAATAATACAAAACAAACCAACAATATTGGCAATGAATCAAAAATAAATGTTTCCTTTTCTTTCCACGACGGCGGCCAGGATCCAGCTGCGATGAAGCTTGAGTTGCTTTCAAAAGGGTGAGTTCACAAATAATTGCTGTTGCAACCCTATAGGGATATTGCACTGCAACCTAGGTGCGTTTTGGTGAGAGATACGTGCGTGATGTTGCTGATGAGTAGACGCCCCTTATTAAATCTGTGACAAAAATAATACCCGCTCTGTCTAAACGATACCGTTTGATCAGCTGCTCGTCATCAAACAAAGCCAGGACATCCTTCCGCTCCCTGAACGTTCGCGCACGTCTCTCTCGCCTCAGTGCCATCCCCTGCTGGCAACTCCTAACCACTTGGGACACCTCTGAAGGTCTCTTAAATATCGTGGAGAGTAGGAGTGATTCTTAGACTTAAGAAAGTTGATAAATAGCTTTTATTGTTAAGTTTGAGAGTAGGACTAAATTTCGCAAATTCTCAGGACTTAAGTGTAAAATGGCACTCTAAGACGCTTGATAAATACGGCCCCTGGTCAGGACACTCCTCACTCTTTTGCCTTCACCTTCATTGTCCATTAGTTTTTGGTGACTTGATATACTCTGGACCTAGACGTTGAGTCCGCGACATACATGGCGGACAATAACTGATACAGTCTGCTTTTCCAGTCCAAAAGCATTTGCCGTTTTCCGTAGTCTTCCCTCGTCGGCCAGGTAATACAAAGCACAGGCTACCTTTTTTTTTTATCACATCCATGGGAGCCCGCATTCTCGTTTTCTCCCCTTCGACAAATGGACGGAGTTGTTCAGTAATAATAATAATGGATTCGATTTATGTAGCGCTTTTCAAGACACTCAAAGCGCTTCGCAGAGAAGTGAGAACCCATCAGTCATTCACACCTGGTGGTGGTAAGCTACATTTGTAGCCACAGCTGCCCTGGGGTAGACTGACAGAAGAGTGGCTGCCAGTTCGCGCCTACGGCCCCTCCGACCACCACCCATCATTCATTCATCCACCAGTGTGAGTGGCACTGGGGGCAAGGGTGAAGTGTCCTGCCCAAGGACACAACGGCAGTGATTTGGATGGTAAGAGGCGGGGAGCGAACCTGCAACCCTCAGGTTTCTGGCACGGCTGCTCTACCCACTACGCCATGCCGCCCCTCTTAGTAAGTAGAATTACTGCTGACCTAGACATTCGAAAGTTCTCTTGCCGTCTGAGAAGGGTTGTATCCGAAATAGCTGCAATTGCGCGTTTCCTTCACTTAAGGCAGGGGTGTCCAAACATTTTCCACTGAGGGCCGCACACGGAAAAATTTAAGCATTTGGGGGCCATTTTGATATTTTTCATTTTCAAACCACAACAAAATATTATTTATTTTACCTTCAGGGGTCCCGGGGACCATAAAGGGTCTCAGTCATTAAAATGTTAAAAAAAAATCAGATTATATATTTTTTTAAATTATTTAACGCTTACACTAAATCTCTATATCAACTTCAAGTTGATACAAAGTAATACAAATTAAAAAAAATGTTTTATGGCTTTTCTGTCAAAAACAACTTAGTTTTTTTTATAGTAAAACTGAAATATGCAGTATTTAGTAATTAGAGCCCTAAAAGATCAATAACGCAGGACACCATTGATTTTAATTATTTCATATTTTTGAGTAATCACAGTGAAAAGATAAATAAAAAATCACTAAATATATTTGGGATCCAAAAGGTGCCCCACTCATAAAGTGATACATTTTTATTAGGTTTTTCTTTTACTTTCAGCACTTAAGTTACGAGATCAACTTCAGATATATCTGTCGATTTTATGCTGGAACTATTATTTTGTTTGTTTTATGCGCTTTTGTCAAAGAAAACTTTGATGTTTTTATGTGGCTACTACACAATATATGCAATATTTACCACATAAAACATTTTAAAGTGAAATATTTGAAGTAATTGGAGCCCTGAAAAAAATTCATTATAACATGGATTTTTTGTCTTTTTTTTTTTTTTTTGAGCAATGGCAAAAAAAGAAAAATGAAGAAAGACAAAAGAAAAAAAACAGCCTGCATTGGCAGCTTTTGTGTCAACATTGCAACTTTTTCTCGTTAAATTTCACCTCATTCTACTTTTTTTAATGTTCTTTTTTATTTTTAGAATAGTATTTCCAGAACGTGTGGCGGGCCGGTAAACAATTAGCTGCGGGCCGCAAATGTCCCCCGGGCCGCACTTTGGACCCCCCTGACTTAAGGTATTCATGTGTGATTTCCACAAGCGTCTGTACATGTAGAAGAAGGAGAAACTTGATCATGTCTGGACGAAACGCCTCCTTATTACCAGTTGTTAGCTCCGAATTACGAAACTGCTTGTAATGAAACTGGCTGTGGCGCGTTCTTTCTGACGTCACTTCCTGTGTGGGGCGCGTTCTTTCTGACGTCACCTCCTGTGTGGGACGCGGTCTTTCTGACTTCACTTCCTCTCCGAACGGAGTTTGTAAATGATCGATGAGCCCATACAAAGCTAAGAGCCTAAAATTATCCAAGGAGGGGAACCTTAAACGATGGTGTAGTGTGGCTGACATGATGCTTAGGCTAAATAATTATTTGTTTAAGGAGTTATATGGCTCAATGTAGACAGGGCCTTAGTTAGTCGTCCATTCCAAAAGGTCCGACAAAGGGCGAGTCGTACAGAAACCAAATGTATTGTAATACAAATGATACGGAGGACGATCACAAGCCAGCAATTAGCCTTAATGACAGCCTGATGTCCTGTGTGCCTGTTGGATGACCCATGACCCTCATTTAGGTGAGCACTATAATAGGGGACATTACTCTGTCAGTGTGGGGTCTCGTTCTAAAGGTGGATGGCAAGATGAAAGATGTCCACTCAAGTGGGAGCTGCAGGTGGCACAGTTTAAAAGTCAATGACAGGCAGGTGGAAGGCGGTAAAATGGAATAGACACAGTAGCCAAAACGTTTTCAGCTCACTCGCCGTTCTCTAGAATCCCATCCACAGGCTCTTGTCATCACTGTGTCATTCTCGCATGGATATTCCAAACTGAGCCTGACTTCTGGCGAGAAAACAAGGAGATGGGAGCTGGTCGGTGGGGGGTTGGGAACGGGAGGAAAAGAGCCGGAATTAGCAAATTTAAATAAAGTAAACTTTCCGGCCATCTGGCCAGTGTTCAGGATAGACAAGGGGGAACTCCTTGTAAGTCAGACTTGCTTGAGTGATAAAGCTGCATTTTAAATGGCAGGAACAACTACGACTAGAAATATCAAGCGTTCATTGAGATTAATTGGCCCTTTAAAGAATAACAATGCTAACAATGATGAGCAATCAGCATCGAGTCAGCGCCCTTCAGATTGATGAGCTGATTAAAATACAGCCTGGAGACAATGGAAATAGATCTAGAGACGCGCATCACGACCCTAGAAAAGTGGCACGTAGGCTGGTTAGGAGGAAATCACATAATTTGAACCCCAAATAAGGCGACCAGGGGGACATATCCCGAAAGCGATCACTCTAGAATTAGGGACAAAACAATGTGTCAACTAAATGATTGATCAGCGTGGCTGTTTTGTCAAAATTCAGCCGTCTTTGCGGCCCCACTCCTCAGGCACTTCCTATAATCAAAGGCCCACCCATGGCTAATTAGACATTAAGCAAACGTCAAAGCGGGAGCTGATTTAAAGCAGCCGTGCACTCTGGACCGGCGGCAAAACAAAAGGACTAGAATGGTGAAATCGGGGGGAAGAGTTTCAGATCAATATTGTGTGTTTGCTAAAACACCGCAGTGGCGGAAATAAATCAGATAGAGGCCGCAGAGAAAAGGATGGGTATTCAGTGCGTTCTCACGGCCCAGAGAATGGGCACACCTGGACTAACAAAGCCCAGGAAGAGGGGAGGGATGAGCACACATTGAGGATTCTCCCACAGAAACACGCAGTCATTGATTGGAATAAGATCCACGTAATTTATTGGAATTTTCTATATAAGGATGTGGATGTCGTACTTCCTGCAACAGTGGCCTCTTTGTTGGAAAAATAATACACTGTTCGAAAGTCCCCCAGTTTTTGCATGTTGTTTTGCTTCACAGAGTGTTTACTTTTCCAAGTCATACTTATGGATTAAACCAATGTTCCCAAATTGGTATTATACTTTGGGCTCATTTTGTCACACGCAGTTGGTTGTTTGTGTCTGCCTATTGACTCCCAGCTCTCCACAATAAACGTACAACGTGGGATAGGTTTGGCCAGCAGGCACAAGACATTGATACGACGTTGATTATACATACATGTCCTTTAAAGCTGACTTTAAAACAATGTTGCAAAATAGTTGTATTTGTAAATCGAGACAACGTTGGATCAACGCTGTTGGTTGGGAAATTATACCAAATTTCCCAAAAATCACTACCTGCACTGCAAAAAGTCAGTGTTCAAAAACAAGAAAAAACAAAACAAAAATTAGGGGTATTTTATTTGAACTAAGCAAAACGATCTGCCAATAGAACAAGAAAATTCGGCTTGTCGAGACTTTCCAAAACAAGTAAAATTAGCTAACCTCAATGAACCCAAAAATACCTTAATATAAGTATATTCTCACTAATAACAAGTGCACTTTTCTTGGTAGAAAAAAAAGAGACCCTGAAGGGAATAAGCGGTAGAAAATAGATGGATGGATGTTGAAAAATATTCTTAAATTAAGTAAATGCTAGTGCCATTATCTTGACATAATGATATGCGCTCGGCATCATGATTTTTTTGTTCATGCTTGAAGTAAGAATTATTACTTTAAAAAAGTAGTTTTATACTTGAGTGTTGATGACACAGCTTTGCAACAGTTGATATTCTAGTTTCAAGCATGTTTTACTCAATATATGTCATAACATTTCAGCTACAAGCTCCAATATCTTACTAAGATAATCTAGGACCAAAACCCTTAAAACAAGTAAAACAATCTAACATAAAATCTGCTTAGTGAGAAGAATTATCTTATCAGACAGAAAATAAGCAAATATCACCCTTATTTGAGATATTTAATCTTACTTAGATTTCAGTTTTTGCAGTGTGACATTGAATCAAAGTTGTCAAAAAGCATGTTGTTTCAACATTGTATTTGTGTTGTAGAATACTAGTTGGCAAATTACCAAAATTCTATGATCAAATCAACATCAGAACCCAACATTGATTGAATGTCGTCAAAAAGCATGTTGTTCCAAAGTTAGGTTTGAGTTGCTCAATGTCAGGATCTAATTCAACAAGTTCTCAACTTGTTGTCAATTTGTAAATCGAGACAACGTTGGATCAACTCTGTTGGTTGGGAAATTACCAAATTTCACAAAAATTGCAACCTGACATTGAATAAACGTTGTCAAAAAGCATGTTGTTTCAACGTTGTATTTGTGTTGTAGAATACTAGTTGGAAAATGACCAAAATTCAATGATCAAATCAACGTCAGAACCGAACATTGATTGAACGTCGTCAAAAAGCATGTTGTTCCAACGTTAGGTTTGAGTTGCTCAACGTCAGCATCTGATTCAACAAGTTCTCAACGTTGTTTTCATGTATTGTGCCTGCTGGGAAGTCATGCAAGCCAGGACACGCAGATATCGAGAATGAGTGTCAGTAAATTAAGTGGCACAAATACGAGAAGAAAAATATAAAATAATGGGGGAAGAGATGCTCAGAATGCAAAATTAATTTACAGGATACTGAGAAAAGACAAATTGATGTGAAAAAAATAGTAGCTTGTATTTAAATATAAACCAGTGTTTTAAAAATGTTTGTTATTCTGTATTAATTTGCCGCTTTTAATTTGATATTGTGCCTGTCTTGGTTTTAAAAACCGTACCTAATAAATAAATAGCATCACATTACATTCCCTGAAGGCAGCGTGACCGTGGAACCTCCTGTGATTTTTTGCTGAAGGAAAACAAATAAAATTAATCTGAAAATGAAAGATGTGAAAAAAGAAAACATTGAAAATCTAAAAAACAAGATTAGAATCTGAAGAAATTACCGTATTTTCGGGACTATAAAGCGCACTTCAAATAATTTTTTCCCCTCAAAACTCAACAGTGCGCCTTATTACCCAGGGCGCCTGATGTATGGAATAATTCTGGTTTTGCTTACTGACCTCGAAGCAATTTTATTTGGTACATGGTGTAATGATAAGTGTGACCAGTAGATGGCAAACATAAGACATACGTGTAGACTGCACTATGATGACAATATGACTCAAGTAAACAACACCGACATTTTATATCTTCCATTGAAAATATAGAACATTACACACGGCGCTCAAAAATCTATCAAAATGTTTTAGTACGACTTTGGTAAGCTATGAAGCCGCACCGCTTGATAGATTGTCAGGGCATTAAACATACGAGTATTACTATGGTGTAAGGTAAGATGTATTATCTGGCGTTTTGTTTCGCAATATTATGCAAAAGCAACTTTTCTTACGTTCTGGTACCTGCTGATCTGTATTTGGGATCTGCATAAATCCTGAAAAATTGCGGACATCCGCCTTTGTACTCTGTGCCGACTTCGTAGTCGATAAGCTTCTTCTTTTTCTCTATCTTCTTGTTATGGGACATTCATCCTCCGCTGTTGCCATTTCTAATATAAAGTAGTGTTAAGTTCTTACTTATATCTGTCAGTAAACTCGCCATGGAAGCGCTAAAACATACCGGTGTAGTGAGTTTACATTATTCACCCAAGGAACTTTGGTTATTGGAGAATCTGATCGGACGGTTTTTCACGGGACACATGTTGTTGTTTCTGGATGAGGAGATGCTGCTCCGTTATTGATTTAAGTAAAGTCTGAATGTCATTAAAACAGTTAGCTCTTTCTTTTGACACTTCTTCCACTCCCGTCCTTGCACACTACACCGCTACAACAAAGATGACGGGGAGAAGACGCTGCCGAAGGTGAGCCACGTAAATAAGACCGCCCACAAAACGGTGCATCCGGAAGCGACTGTCAGAAAGCGGCCTGTAAAACATAATCTATGCAACATTTTGACCAAACTACCACCAATACATGTTATGTAGACCACAATTTTCAATTTAGAAAAATATAATAATAATATGACTCCTTTAATGCGCCTTATAATCCGGTGCGCCTTATATATGAAAAAAGACCGAAAATAGACCATTCACCTGCAGTGCGCCTTATAATCCGGTGCGCCCTATGGTCCGGAAAATACGGTAAAAGCTCAAAAGCTATTTTTCTAATTAATATATGTCAACAAGAATATTGAAAATACACCATAATACTAGGATGATTGTCTGGGAAGTAATCAAAAATTGTCACAAGCTTTTACAAATTAACTGCATAAGGATTTTGCAGCAGCATGAAACTACTTGACACACGCAGGTGCATTAACTCGACCCAGAAGACTGCAATGTTGCTAGCAAAGATGATGTCATCATGAGCTCTCCGGCAGGTTTTCTGTATTTCTGCTGTCCTACATAGCGATCAGTCTGCATTGACGCGGGGTCTCCGGTCTGATGAACGCTCTTACCAACGCCCCTTTCTCTCACTACCCAACCACACACCCTTTCCCTCTGTGAATCACACCGTCATTTTTCACTCTCAGAGCTGGTTTCAATTTGAGCCCCTGCGCAAAGTTAATAAGTTTGAGATAAATTCTGCCGGGCCTGACTGGAGCTGATTTGGGGCGGTGTACACTTTCGCCCAGCCTCCTTCCTTGATTAGCTCCTAACTTCACTGGCATAGCACAAAGAGCGAGTCTGTCCCCCACACCCTCCCCGACCCCTAATGCGGCGTGACCCCATGCAGAGAAGCCTGCTATCGTTACTTCTGTGAGAGTTCAAGTTACAGGTGAGTGAGATATGAAAAAGACAATAGTCGAGCCGTCCGTAGAACTATTGAGGATCTCCGAGCAGGCGGGGCTGGAGTCTCACTTTAAAGAGCTAAACATCCATCCATTTTTCTACCGCTTATCCAAATGATAAGAATTTTCCTCCCACTTGGACAAGAGACAGGACAGCATTGTGCTAAAAGTCCCATTATTCATCGTCAAAGAGCGTGGCTTGCCAGTTGCCACACATAAGTGGCAGAGACATTTAGTTAAATAAACCTCACCCCGAGCTAATATTCGTCCATCCGTAGCCTTTGCCGATGGCCGTGATGTTGGTAAGCACCCGTCGGGTCGTCATTAACCACCTGGAAATGACTATAGAGCCTTTCTGCTTCCCCACGGCATGATTGGAGGCTACCCCCAGAAACTGAACTCAGAGGCCAATTACAGCTAATTTAAGACTAAAGCAATTTGGCCAGATTTTTGGAAATTACTGTAGAGGTCTTGTTGCTGTCGCCCAACACAAACGAGAGTGGGATATTTTGACAGGTTTTTACCACAAACCGGTTCACTGATACTCGGGAGGCAAAGGTTACACGGTGCCTAATATCCATGTGTTGATTGGGGCTAAAGTCAGGGGGTTAAGGAAGGTCTAGTTAGCCCGGTTCTGAATTACCACAGAGAGAGGTTAAGCAAAACAGCAGGCCTCCGTCCCACCTGTCCACCAATTACAGCTACATAAACACGACGGCCGGCCGGCTGCATGCACATGCATAAAATAAATGGACGTAGGTGGTCGGACTTCCCCAATTAAGGACTTTGACAACTGGAGACGAACTGAAAACGTTCAAGCCAAAACGTGAGCATAAATCAGATCGTCTCTTGGCTTTGCTGTGAATTGAACTGGTCCCCGCATGTATCCACTAACCCTTTACTCTCTGCTGATCTCTGGCCCCTGGCAGTGTTAGCACGACTCGCACAGAATGTCCAGACAGGAAGCTGGTCAGACGGCGGTTGGCATGAGCCTCTGTTGAATCTTTTCAGCTAGGTGCGAGGAAGACGCGGTGACATCACCGTTGTGGGTTGGTTATGCTGACGACAGCGAGGAGGGAGGGGACGGGCCGTGGGTCTATTTGTGGGTCGGCTTAAAAACGCTTCAATCGTTGCCCCCTGCCAGTGAGAATACCTCGGTTTGGGGGGCGCAAAACATTTGTAGAAAATAATAAAATATTATTACTTTAACCAGGGTTTGAGTTCGATCCTGAACTTTGAGGGAGTCTTATCAGCTTGTACAGTATTGGAATGAACACAAACAAACACATCAGGGGAAAAACTATAGAAATTAGACTTGGATCTACTTTAGAGCCGGGATTCTTAACCATTTTGACCTTGGGGCCCAACTTTTCCACTACAGAAAGGCAGAGAGCTCACTAAAATGTTAACGCTGAATTAGTCATTTTATTCTTGATTTTATTCATATTTAATAATTGTATCTAACCTACTTACAGTTTAATACAGGAGTGTCAAACGTATGGACCGAGGGCCGGATCAGGAACAGGTTTTATTCTACCCGCGCGATGAGTTTGCTAAGTATAAAAATGAACCTGAATTTTTTTAATGAAATAAACAGCTGTTCTAAATGTGTCCACTGGATGTCGCAATAGCAATTTTTTGTATCTTTGTAGATGATGCTACATATGTAGAAAATATACCACATGTCGAGGAAAATGATCAAACTACATAAATAACATACTGCAATTTGATTTTGATATCATTTTTGTATCTTGATAGATTGAAAATTAACACCTAAGAGTTGACTGATGAACATTATCACATAATGTATTCTGAAAATATAAATAACGACAAATAAAGATAGGATTCTATAAACCGCAACATGCAAGTGTAAAAAAAACAACAACAACATTATAATTTGTACATTTTCAGAATGTGCTTGTCCTATTTTTAAACAAAGAAAACAATCTGAAGTTGTCTTTATTTTTAAGTTATCGTGCCGTGATTTTACCAGTCTGGCCCACTTGGGAGTAGATTTTTCTCCATGTGGCCCCCGATCTAAAATAAGTCAGGCTGACTACAAAAATGAATACTAATCAAATATACTGCAAAAGAAGAAGATCATAAAAACTGATGAAAATATGAGTACATACACTTACAAAATGCTAAAACAAATTATTCTAACTAAATAAACTAAACATATTTCAAAAATAAATAACATAAAATAATAATAATCATATTTCTTAACCAATTTAAAGTGTAAAATGAAAATACAGCTTCACCACTTTACTCATAATTTTTGCGCTTAAGAAACTTCTCTACGACACCAGCTCCAGACTTCTTCTGTTTGTTGGAGATTGCCATTACTGCCACAAGTGGTGGAAAAGTGTATTACAACTGAGTACTGCTGCGGCCCATTCGGACCACAGCTGAGAAACAGATATTTGTTGGCGGTCCTCTGGGGGCACTATGGTTAAGAAACACCACTTTAGACTAGTCAGTGTACATCAGTAATACATACTTACTTCAGTATACACTGTAAATAATGAAGTCAATACTGTTATACTATTGAGTAAATAGCTGGCAGCACAAGTGTGTACAAATCACAGTAAACGGGTCCAAAGTACCACAGTACCAATTGTCTATACTTTTGAGTGTGTTCATTTGGTAATCAAAGTCAATTTGTTTAATAATGAAATCTTTTTTTTTTTTAAATCAGCATCCAACACAGAGCTGGTAATTTGAAGTGTGCTGTGCTGAAAGTATGCATTTATTTCAGTTTGTCCGAAGTGTGTTGCTCTTGGCATCAAGTTGAAGGTGCTAGTCTTGTATTGCGTTGCACCCTACAAAGTTTTTTGGGTTGTCACTATTAGATTTATGACAAGCCAGCTGAAATTGCCACGTACAATCACTAGTGCTTATCAGTAGCATGTATATGACATATACAATGAAAATTAGCATCAAGCTAGTGTGAAAAGTGGAGCATTACTTCTGAGCGCTTTCTATCAGGCATGCTTGCTGTGATTCTCAAACTGTGGGGTCCATCTGGTGGCACGACAAAGAATCACTTGATTAAAATATAGTTTTTTTATCTTCCAATATTCAAACAGTGTTACTGTTCAAACTGTGTGTATATGTTACAGTGGCCAACAATATTAAACATACTTGTTAAATAAAACCTCTGCTGTGTTTTCAATGAATACGTAGGCCTACTATGCTACAGTGTTTTAATGTTGGTCATTATGGGGGTTTTCTGAGGTGGTACTTGGTGAAAAAAGTTTGAGAACCACTGTCATGGACAATTGCAACATTACCTAGAGGCATCTGTTTGCCCGCTAAGTACTTGAGCCGTATTGATTGACTGGTCGTACGGATGGAATTTTGTCAGTACCTCTAAAAGTACTGAATTACGTACCCATCCGTATCTAGCACCGCCTTAATTTCTACTGTGTTATCCTTGGTTGCCTTAGCCATGTTTTGTAAATTATGTAACAAATCTTTTAGCACACTACAAACCCCAAAACCAGTGAAGTTGGCATGTTGTGTAAATCGTAAATAAAAACAGAATACAATGATTTGCTACTCCTTTTCATCCTATATTCAATTGAATAGACTGCAAAGACAAGATACTTAACTTTCGAACTGGTAAACTTTGTTATTTTTTGCAAATATTAGCTCATTTGGAATTTGATGTCGGGAACATGTTTCAAAAAACTGGCACAAGTGGCAAAAAAGACTGAGAAAGTTGAGGAATGCTCATCAAACACTTATTTGGAACATCCCACAGATGAACAGGCTAATTGCGAACAGGTGGGTGCCATGATGGGGTATAAAAACAGCTTCCATGAAATGCTCAGTCATTAACGAAGAAGGATGGGGCGATGTTCACCACTTTGTGAACAAATGCGTGAGCAAATTGTCCAACAGTTTAAGAACCACATTTTTCAACGAGCTATTGCAAGGAATTTATTGATTTCACCATCTACAGTCCGTAATATCATCAAAAGGTTCAGAGAATCTGGAGAAATCACTGCACGTAAGCGATGATATTATGGACTTTGGATCCCTCAGGCGGTACTGTATCAAAAAGTGACATCAGTGTGTAAAGGATATCACCACATGGGCTCAGGAACACTTCAGAAAACCACTGTCAGTAACTACAGTTGGTCGCTACATCTGTAAGTGCAAGTTAAAACTCAACTGTGCAAAGCCAAAGCCATTTATCAACAACACCCAGAAACGCTGCCGGCTTCGTTAGGCCCGCGCTCATCTTAGATGGACTGATGTGAAGTGGAAAAGTGTTCTGAGGTCTGACAAGTACACATTTCAAATTGTTTTTGGAATCTGTGGACCTTGTGTCCTCCAGAACAAAAAGGAAAAGCCAGCATCTGTGATGGTATGGGGGTGTATTAGTGCCCAAGGCATGTGTAACTTACACATCTGTGAAGGCACCATTAATGCTGAAAGGTACATACAGGTTTTGGAGCAACATATGTTGCCATCCAAGCAACGTTATCATGGACGCCCCTGCTTATTTCAGCAAGACAATGCCAAGCCACGTGTTACAACAGTGTGGCTTCATAGTAAAAGAGTGCGGGTACTAGACTGGCCTGCCTGTAGTCCAGACCTGTCTCCCATTGAAAATGTGTGGCGCATCATGAAGTGTAAAATACCACAACAGAGACCCCCGGACTGTTGAACAACTTAAACTGTACATCAAGCAAGAATGGGAAAAAATTCCACCTGAAAAGCTTCAAAAATGGATCTACTCAGTTCCCAAACGTTTACTGAGTGTTGTTAAAAGGAAAGGCCATGTAACACAGTGGTAAAAATGTCCCTGTGCCAACTTTTTTGCAATGTATTGCTGCCATTAAGTTCTAAGTTAATGATTATTTGCCAAAAAAAAATTAAGTTCTCAGTTCGAACATTAAATATCTTGTCTTTGCAGTCTATTCAATTGAATATAAGTTGAAAAATAATTTGCAAATCATTGTATTGTGTGGTTGTGGGTTTTGTATCTTTCAGAATCTTTGAGTGATCATCAACAAGCCTTGTTGTTCCAGTCTTGTGTCCTGCTGGTACATTTTTTTTTGTAATTTTTTTTTTTTTTTTTACAGCATTGCATTTTGCAATCCTTGTGAGGGAAAAACAGCCTTGCCTATTGGAATACTCGTATGAATATACATGCCTCCATGTCTGCGGTCTAATTCCCGTCAAGCCCGCTCCCAACGGCCAGGTCGCAAAGTGACAAAATTAGAAGCGCCAGGTGCACGCTAGGTCTGCCGGGCCCGGTGCGACCAGGCTGCCCCGAGACGTCAGCATCGACTAAAAACACAATCTGTCTCAACACAGCCGGCTGACTCTGGGAACCCGAGGTAATCCCGACACGTCGCATCTCTCTGCTTGCTTTGCACTCAGCCGTGCACGCTCGCACAGTGGGAAACAGGAAAGCCTGTTTTGGCGCTCCGTCCTTGTGGTGCCCGCTGAACTCATGGGACGAGGCTATAGATAATATTTGCTACTGTCTCCCACCAAGAGAGAAATGGCAGCTTGTAAACTGCGTTGGTCATGCTGATGGCTTAATCATTCATGGAGGCTTTCTAGATAAGATTGTCTGGGACGAGTGCATTTTCTCCCACATAATACCCAGTATTGACAGTAACAACGTTAGTACAAAACCAGTGAAGTTGTCATGTTGTGTAATTCGTAAATAAAAACAGAATACAATGATTTGCAAATCCCTTTCAACCTATATTCAATTGAATAGACTGCAAAGACAAGATACTTAACGTTCGAACTGAGAAACTTGTTGTTTTTTTTGCAAATAATCATTCACTTAGAATTTATTGGAAGCAACACATTGCAAAAAAGTTGGCACAGGGGCATTTTTTACCACTGTGTTACATGGCCTTTCCTTTTAACGTTTGGGAACTGAGGAGACCAATTTTTGAAGCTTTTCAGGTGGAATTATTTCCCATTCTTGCTTGATGTACAGCTTAAGTTGTTCAACAGTTGTCATATTTTAGGCTTCATAATGCACCACACATTTTTAATGGGAGACAGGTCTGGACTACAGGCAGGCCAGTATACTACCTGCACTTTTTTACTATGAAGCCACGCTGTTGTAACACGTGGCTTAGCATTGTCTTGCTGAAATAAGCAGGGGCGTCCATGATGACGTTGCTTGGATGGCAACATATGTTGCTCCAAAACCTGTATGTACCTTTCAGCATTAATGGTGCCTTCACAGATGTGTAAGTTACCCATGCCTTGGGCACTAATACACCCCCATACCATCACAGATGCTGGCTTTTGAACTTTGCGTCTATAACAATTCGGATGGTTCTTTTCCTCTTTGTTCCAGAGGACACAACGTCCACAGCTTCCAAAAACAATTTGAAATGTGGACTCGTCAGACCACAGAACACGTTTCCATTTTTCATCAGTCCATTTTAGATGAACTCGGGCCCAGCGAAGCCGGTGGCGTTTCTGGGTGTTGTTGATAAATGGCTTTTGCTTTGCATAGTAGAGTTTTAACTTGCACTTACAGATGCAGCGACCAACTGTAGTTACTGACAGTGGTTTTCTGAAGTGTTCCTGAGCCCATGTGGCGATATCCTTTACACACTTATATCCATTTTTGATGCAGTACCGCCTGAGGGATCGAAAGTCCGTAATATCATCGCTTACATGCAGTGATTTCTCCAGAATCTCTGAAGATTTTGATAATATTACGGACCGTAGATGGTGAAATCCCTAAATTCCTTGCAATAGCTCATTGAGAAATGTTGTTTTTAAAGTGTTGGACATGTTGCTCACGCATTTGTTCACAAAGTGGTGACCCTACCCCTGTCCTTGTTTGTGAATGACTGAGCATTTCATGGAAGCTGCTTTTATACCCAATCATGGCACCCACCTGTTCCTAATTGGCCTGTTCACCTATGGGATGTTCCAAATATGTGTTTGGTGAACATTCCTAAGTATCCAAGTATACCTTACAACCCTAATTCAAACCCAATGTTACTGTTAAAACTGTGTGTAATGTTACAGTGGCCACAAATATTAAATATACTCTGCCTTGTTTTTAGTGAAGATTTAGTCCTATTTTGCTACTGTATTGAATTGTTGGTCATTCTGGTGGTACTTGGAGTGACAAGTTTTTCTGAGGTGGTACTGAGAAGCACTGGCCTAAAGGATACTTCAAATGCAGACATGTTGCATTACAATTCAGAGACCTTTTATTGTACTTGAATGATATAAATAGAAGGCATACATGTAACTGTGGATACAAATGTTACCAGTTTAATTTGTTTTAGTTTTCACTTTAAACACGAGTGAAGAATGTGTGAAAAATGCACTTCTGACCCGATAAGAGAAATAGATTATACAGTACTATCTGCTCACAGATGGTATTTGGTGCTTGTTTGAATGTGGCTAAATTACAGTGGTACCTACTGTAAATAAGTTGTGGGATGAATACAAGTCTATCATACCCTCTCCTATAACAAAAGAAAAATATGAATAAAATAACTTTTTTTTAAAATTAGCAACGGAAAACAGTAATTTATAAACATTTTAGATGTAATTTACAGTTTTGAAATACATTATCATTGTATCTAAGGAAAATGTTTTTAAATGTAAATATAAACTACTTGTAGTCCGGAGTCAGCTGGGATAGGACCCCAATGAGGATAAAAGGTATAGAAAATGGATGGATGGGAATATTAAAGTATAAATTACCGTATTTTCCGGACCATAGGGCGCACCGGATTATAAAGCGCAGTGCAGCTGAATGGTCTATTTTTTATCTTTTTTCATATATTAGGCGCACCGGATTATAGGGCGCATTAAAGGAGTCATATTATTTTTATTTTTTTTTCAAAATGTAAAACACTTCCTTGTGGTCTACATAACATGTAATGGTGGTTCTTTGGTCAAAATGTTGCATAGATTATGTTTTACAGATCATTTGGTCTGATCATGTGGGATCTGAGCCGAGGATGTCTTTGTGACTTGTGCAGCCCATTTAGACACTTGTGATTTAGGGCTATGTAAGTAAACTTTGATTGATTGATTGATTGATCTTCAAGCCACTTTCTGACTGTCGCTTCCGGACGCGCCGTTTTGCGGGCGCTCTTATTTACGTGGCTCACCTTCGACAGCGTCTTCTCCCCGTCATCTTTGTTGTAGCGGTGTAGCGTGCAAGGACGGGAGTGGAAGAAGTGTCAAAAGATGGAGCTAACTGTTTTAATGACATTCAGACTTTACTTCAATCAATAACGGAGCAGCATCTCCTCATCCGGAAACAACAACACAGGAAATGTGTCCCGTGAAAAACCGTCCGACCGGAACTCTAATAACTAAAGTTCCTTGGGTGAATAATGTAAACTCACTACACCGGTATGTTTTAGCGCTTTCATGGTGAGTTTACTGACAGATATAAGTAAGAACTTTACACTACTTTATCTGGCAACAGCGGAGGATTAATGTCACATAACAAGAAGATAGAGGAAATAGAAGAAGCTTATCGACTCCATAATAATACTGGTATGTTAAATGCGCCGACAATCCATCAAGCGGTGTGGCTTCATAGCTTACCAAAGTCGTCGTAAAACATTTTGATAGATTTTTTGAGCGCCGTGTGTAATGTTCTATATTTCCAATGGAACTTTTAAAGTGTTGGTGTTGTTTACTTGAGTCATATTGCAATCATAGTACTGTCGACACTTATTTCTTATGTTTGACTGCCATCTACTGGTCACACATATCATTACACCATGTACCAAATAAAATAGCTTAGAGGTGAGTAAGTTCAACCAAACATAAGGCGCACTGTGGAGTTTTGAGAAAAAAAAGGTTTTAAGTGTGCCTTATATTCGGGAAAAATACGGTATACAGAAATATAATTGGTTAAGAATAAAAGTTAGACACGTGAAAACTTAAAAATGATTGGTAACATGTCGGACCTGAGTTGCCTGCCCAACACCATGACAAAATACGTTGTCATTTAATTTTAAATATTAATTCATGTTAGGAATATAGGTACTACCTACTGTACTGCATTCCCTGCCATCAAACATAGACAAATCACCTCTTAAAGGACTTTTCTAGAGACTTTGGGGTGTCAAATAAAGGGCTATATTTAGAACAGTGACTTGTATAGCCTCTAGCACCACATTAACCTCTGACCCTTAACAAGACACAAGTAGTTTACAGCTGGGACAAAGATGAGAAACTTCAATTGTGCCTGTAGAATTGTCCCCAAGATGGCTCATAATAAACGGCGGTATTGGGCCACTTTCCCTAACTGCTTTGAGTGTGTACTCACAGCAAACAAACAGCTTGAACACAGAATAGTTCAGTGAGAGTCACGTCTCTTTGGATTTTCAAGTTAAATGTCACCAGGCCTCTGGTCTTCATTGATAATGTCAAATGTTTGTTCAGCCCTAAATAAACCAACTGCAGCCTTTTTCTAAGGCAGGGGTCGGCAAGCCAAAATGTTGAAAGAGCCATATTGGACCAAAAATAAAAATACAAATGAAAAGCCGTACATACTGTAAGTCTTATATTAGCTATAATAGCCTACTATCAAAATTACTTTAAAAGTCTTGCATAAGTCTTATAATGAAGGCAACACACGATGTAAGTGTCTATATTAGCTATATTAGCCTACTATCAAAATGACTATGTGTCGCAGGCTAAAGCAAATCTTTGTTGACAGAAATGTTGAAATTTAATACTTATTCTACACATTTTTACAACATTAGAAACCATTAGTAAATCAGAGGCTACTCAGAAGGTGAGATAACGCCTGGCAACTACTGGCTTTTAATGGCCAAAGGTATAGATGTGTGTGTACAAGTTAAAAGAAACGGCTGGCTGTCTTATTCTAATGATTTTATTACAATCTTTGGCAAGCTAGGTAATGTTTGCTGTGGTCTAGAACAACATGGCACACAAACAACTATCTGAAATGCAGCCAATATTACATACAGATAATGTGTCATGAGACATGCAAAACTAAATTATATACAGAGGATACAAGTAAAGGATATTAAATGAGCTCAAATATACCTACAAATGAGGCATAATGATGCAATATGTACATACAGCTAGCCTAAATAGCATGTTAGCCTTGATTAGCTTGCAGTCATGCACTTACCAAATATGCCTGATTAGCATTCCAACAAGTAAAAAACATCAACATGCATTCACGTACAGCATAAAAAGTTTGGTGGACACAATGAGACAAAGAAGGAGTGGAAGATTTTACATGTAAACAAACTGTTGAGTCACAGTCCACACTATGGTGAGTTCAAGAACCGTCGAAATTAGTAGGACAAAAACGCTGTTCACCAAATACTCTCATCAGTGAAACATACACACAAACATATTAAACAGTGGCCTTTCTAACAATTGGGAAGGTTTGTGTCGTGTTTGTCCTCAAACAAAAAACATACTAAAACAAAAAAATAATTTTCTATCCTTTTTTCAAAAATGCTCCAGGAGCCACCAGGGCACCACTGGAGACTTGGTTGCTGAACCCCCGTTCTAAGGTGAGCGAAACATCAAATGTAGGACATGCGCGTACATTTCCATCTCTTAACTTGCACGAGTGTCTAATTGCTTGCAAGTGTTTGACACCCAGGTGACAGCTGTTTGTATTTCCCCACTCAGGTTTATTTAGGACTTCGCAAAGAGGCAACATCCACCGCCCCAGTCTGGTGGTGTCCCATAGAGCAGGAGGTAAGCATCACCGACGTTAGTCAGCCTTCCATCCCCGGCAGCTCAGGTTGCAGCCCCCCTTTCTGCTCCCTGACAGCAGCTGTAAAATAGCACAAGTAGCCGCTCAGCAGCCACCAAACACCAAAGGTCTGTCAAAGATCACCGACTCCATCCCACATGCACCTTTTTAAAACCAGGAGCCGAAAAAAAAAAACCCTCTGGGAAAATTTTACTCCCTATTGTGTTTCTTTTTTTTTTTTTTGTGTAGAATAAAAAGAATGATGATAACCATAGGGCTCAGAATGTAACTCACTGCTACGTATGATAAAGGTTGCTCAGTACAACAAGCTTAAGAAGAGTGAAAGTGAAGCGAGTCACCTCCCAGACACACACACTTTGCCTCCTGGTACATATGTCTATGTTCAGGCTGCTCAGTACAAAATGGAACAAAAAAGAAAATGTTAAATCTTTGTACGAAACCCAAAACCAGTGAAGTTGGCACGTTGTGTAATTTGTAAATAAAAACAGATTATTTGCAAATCCTTTTCAACTTATATTCAATTGAATAGACTGCAAAGACAAGATATTTAATGTTCGAACTGAGAAACTTAATTTTTCTTTGCAAATACCGTATTTTTCGGACTATAAGTCGCTCCGGAGTATAAGTTGCACCGGCCGAAAATGCATAATAAAGAAGGAAAAAAACATATATAAGTCGCACTGGAGTATAAGTCGCACTTTTTGGGGAAATTTATTTGATAAAACCCAACACCAAGAATAGACATTTGAAAGGCAATTTAAAATAAATAAAGAATAGTGAACAACAGGCTGAATAAGTGTACGTTATATGACGCATAAATAACCAACTGAGAACGTGCCTGGTATGTTAACGTAACATATTATGGTAAGAGTCATTCAAATAACTATAACATATAGAACATGCTATATGTTTACCAAACAATCTGTCACTCCTAATCGCTAAATCCCATGAAATCTTATACGTCTAGTCTCTTACGTGAATGAGATAAATAATATTATTTGATATTTTACGGTAATGTGTTAATAATTTCACACATAAGTCGCTCCTGAGTATAAGTCGCACCCCCGGCCAAACTATGAAAAAAAAAGGCGACTTATATTCCGAAAAATACGGTAATCATTAACTTATAATTTAATAGCAGCAACACATTGCAAAAAAAGTTGGCACAGGGGCATTTTTACCACTGTGTTACATGGCCTTTCCTTCTAACAACACTCAGTAAACATTTGGGAACTGAGGAGATCAATTTTTGAAGCGTTTCGTGGAATTATTTCCCATTCTTGCTTGATGTACTGCTTAAGTTGTTCAACAGTCCGGGGTCATCACACATGGGACGGTTTAGTAAGTTTAAACAGTTTTAGTTATACTGTAAAACTTACAAATGTTGCATGGAGTGATGAATGAAGAATCCATACAGGTAGGAACGCTATGGACGGCACTCTACTTCCTGTTGAAAGCACTACCGGTAAATGGAAGGACACTGCAGCACCTGCAGTGAGCAAACTCGTCCAAAAGATGGTGCCGTAGCACAAACAACTAGAAAATTCCCGTAGAAATGTTAATGGGCCTGCTATCTGTGGCCTGGACCTCTTATTAGGCGGTGCCAAGAATCCGTGAGTTTTAGGTCTAACTGTACAAAACGAGCCATAGAGCTACCCTAAAACAGTAGCATGTTTACATAAAAATGCTAACACTTAGCATGTGTGCTAACGATAGCATGATGACAGTCAGCCTGTTTCATATACCAAGTTATACGACTCAAAGGTGTATGGCTGCGGAAATAGAAGAAAAAGTTTAAAATTAAATGAAAAAAGTTAGCAAGCCTAAGTTTGCTTGCTAGCATGCTATCGTT
Source organism: Entelurus aequoreus (assembly GCF_033978785.1). Taxonomy (NCBI): domain Eukaryota; kingdom Metazoa; phylum Chordata; class Actinopteri; order Syngnathiformes; family Syngnathidae; genus Entelurus; species Entelurus aequoreus. The sequence goes on from NC_084755.1 coordinate 16,795,142, forward strand.
TGCATGCTAACAGTTAACAAGTGTCACATAACAAGTTATATGACTCTGGGCTAAACGGTAGCAAAAGTAGCTGAAAAAGTTATCATGCTAATTTTAGCACGTTAGCAAGCCAAGGTTAGCCATGTTAACAGTTAGTTTGTGTCAAATACCAAGTTATACGACTCTATGGTGTATGGGCGGAGGAATTAGAGTAAAAAGTGTAAAATCAGCAAAAAAAAAGTTAGCACTTTAATGTTACCATGCTAACGTTAACACGCTAACAATTACCAAGTATCACATACCAAGTTATATGACTGTAGTGTAAACGGTTGCAGAATTAGCTCAAAATGCTAACACATATGCTAGCATGCTAACGTAAACATGCATACAGTTAGCACGTTTTAAATAACAAGTTATATGACTGTAAGTTAAAGTTAAAGTACCAATGATTGTCACGCACACACTAGGTGTGGCGAAATTATTCTCTGCATTTGACCCGTCACCCTTGTTCACCCCCTGGGAGGTGAGGGGAGCAGTGAGCAGCAGCGGTGGCCGCGCCCGGGAATCATTTTTGGTGATTTAACCCCCAATTCCAACCCTTGCCAAGCAGGGAGGTAATGGGTCCTATTTTTATAGTCTTTGGTATGACTCGGCCGGGGTTTGAACTCACGACCTACCGATCTCAGGGCGGACACTCTAACCACTAGAGCCACTGAGTAGGTATATATGACTGTGTAATTAGACAAAAAAGTGCAACATTCGCAAAATATGTATCTCAGTGTATTAGTTGTTTTTTTTTTTGTGTTTTTTGAGGTTTTTTTGCATTTTTTATTATTATATATATATGTATATATATATATATATATATAATATCATATTTAGAGATGAGGGTCTTTAATTTGACCTGCTGTTGTACTCTGTCTCAAAGTGTTAACATGTGCTTAATGTTTCCTTACCATTATTGCTACGTTGTTTATTATTACCAATGTTGGTATTTTATTGTTACAGTGTAATAATTATTGTTACCTGTGGTAATGCCACCATTATACAATATTTGTATATAGTAATCCTTAAAGGCCTACTGAAATGAATTTTTTTTATTTAAACGGGGATAGCAGATCTATTCTATGTGTCATACTTGATCATTTCGCGATATTGCCATATTTTTGCTGAAAGGATTTAGTATAGAACAACGACGATAAAGATTGCAACTTTTGGTATCTGATAAAAAAAAGGCTTGCACCTACCGGAAGTAGCGTGACGTAGTCAGTTGAACATATACGCAAAGTTCCCTATTGTTTACAATGATGGCCGCATGAAGTGAGAGAGATTCGGACCGAGAAAGCGACAATTTCCCCATTAATTTGAGCGAGGATGAAAGATTTGTGGATGAGTAAAGTGCAAGTGAAGGACTAGTGGGGAGTTGAAGCTATTCAGATAGGGAAGATGCTGTGAGAGCCGGGGGTGACCTGATATTCAGCTGGGAATGACCACAACAGTAAATAAACACAAGACATATATATACTCTATTAGCCACAACACAACCAGGCTTATATTTAACATGCCACAAATTAATCCTGCATAAAAACACCTGCGTGTTTGTTATGCTAGCTCCTAGCTCCTCTGCTAGCTCCTATCTCCATAGAACACGCCAATACAATTCAAACACCTGATCAACACACACAATCACTCAGCCCAAAAGACCGTTTACCTAACCCAAGGTTCATAAAGCTTATATATTTTTAAAAAGTTACGTACGTGACGCGCACATACGGTCAAGTTATCGAATGTTTAGCAGCCAAGGCTGCATACTCACGGTACCTGATATTCAGCTGGGAATGACTACAACAGTAAATAAACACAAGACATATATATACTCTATTAGCCACAACACAACCAGGCTTATATTTAATATGCCACAAATTAATCCTGCATAATAACACCTGCGTGTTTGTTATGCTAGCTCCTAGCTCCTCTGCTAGCTCCTAGCTCCATAGAACACGCCAATACAATTCAAACACCTGATCAACACACACAATCACTCAGCCCAAAAGACCGTTCACCTAACCCAAGGTTCATAAAGCTTATATATTTTTAAAAAGTTACGTACGTGACGCGCACGTACGGTACGGTACGTGTTATGCTAGCTCCTAGCTCCTCTGCTAGCTCCTAGCTCCATAGAACACGCCAATACAATTCAAACACCTGATCAACACACACAATCACTCAGCCCAAAAGACCGTTCACCTAACCCAAGGTTCATAAAGCTTATATATTTTAAAAAAGTTACGTACATACGCAAAAAAAAGCCAAAGCTGCATACTCACAGTAGCACGTCTGCGTCTTTGTCATCCAAATCAAAGTAATCCTGGTAAGAGTCTGTGTTGTCCCAGTTCTCTACAGGCGTCTGTGTATCCAAATCAAAAGTCCTCCTGGTTAGAGTCTCTGTTATCCGAGTTCTTCCATCTTGACTGCATCTTTCGGGAATGTAAACAAAGAAGCGCCGGCTGTGTACTGTTGTGGCTGACTACGTTCGAAAAATACGTCCATTTCGCACCGACAACTTTCTTCTTTGCTTGCTCGGCTTCCTTCTCCATAATGCAATGAACATGATTGAAACAGATTCACGAACACAGATGTCCAGAATACTGTGGAATTATGAAATGAAAACAGAGCTTTTTCGTATCGGCTTCAATGTGGAAGGCATACCCGTGTTCGCCGGGCTACGTCACACGCATACGTCATCCTCAGAGGCGTTTCCAACCGGAAGTTTAGCGGCAAATTTAAAATGTCACTTTATAAGTTAACCCGGCCGTATTGGCATGTGTTATAATGTTAAGATTTCATCATTGATATATAAACTATCAGACTGCGTGGTCGGTAGTAGTGGGTTTCAGTAGGCCTTTAAACAAAGTAACAGTGAAACTCAATGGAATAATCACTGAATGGAGAACTGGGGGTGGGATTAAATAAATTATCTTCTTCCCACTCCCTTTCAGGCAAAACTGGACAATCATGCATTACATTTGCACTATATTAATTTATATTATTATGTGTTAACAATGTACTTTTTTTTATGTCATTGCCTGAAATAAATAAACAAATCAAAACATTTATGAATTATGGCCGTTAGCAAAGAAAAATCAATTGATTAGCCGCGCCGTTTTATAAGCCGCATGGTTCAAAGTGTAAGGATAAAAAAAGCAACTTACAGTCCCCGTAGTTTCTTTCATGATGGTCTGAGAGTGAGAACCAACTCATCCACTTCTTCTCTGCAGACATTATTTCTCTAAATGCAACTGTTAAATCAACCACTAGTTCCTTTGACACATTCAAAAATCATTTAAATGTATGACATATTTGAATGGATGTGCAAACATTGGAGCTAATAAAAAGTGGTTGAGTCCAAGCAGCTACATGGAAACAATTACTTATTGGCAAATTTCAGCTTTGCTGGCAGCATACGTCGACGCACGTTTGTGTTTGTGCAGCAACAAGATCGACAGTGCAGAGAGTAATTGCAGTTTTTTATTTTATTTGACAAGTTTGGAGCAATGGAGCCGAGCAACATCTGGACGCGAAATGAGACGCGGATGCCAATGTGCACGCGTTACGGCTCAAGCCCCACCGCATAGGGCTGGGAATTAGCTGAGCAGGCGATGTACAACAAAAATAAAATTAAAGCTGCAAAGCAAGAGCGGCGGTTTTTCTACCACCCCATTCAGCAAAATATTGATTAGGTGTGTCAATACAACAGTATCAAAACTTGACATACTTTAGAGTAGTCAGTGTGCAGCTAGTACAGGGGTCGGCAACCCAACATGTTGAAAGAGCCATATTGGACCAAAAATACAAAAAACTAATATGTCTGGAGCCACAAAAAATTAAAAGCCGTATATAAGTCTTATAATGAAGGCAACACATAACGTGTCCATATTAGTTATATTAGCTTACTATCAAAATGACTTTAAAAGTCTTATATAAGTCTTATAATGAAGACAACACATGATGTGTCTATATTAGCCTACTATCAAAATGACTTTAAAAGTCTTATATAAGTCTTATAATGAAGAAAACACATGATGTGTTTATATTAGCTATATTAGCCTACTATCAAAATGACCTTAAAAGTCTAAATAAGTCTTATAATGAAGGCAACACATGAAGTGTCTGTATTAGCTATATTAGCCTACTATCAAAATTACTTTAAAAGTCTTATATAAGTCTTATAATGAAGGCAACACATGACGTGTCTATATTAGCTATAGTAGCCTACTATCAAAATGACTTTAAAAGTCTTATAATGAAGACAACACATGATGTGTCTATATTAGCTATATTAGCCTACTATCAAAATTACTTTAAAAGTCTTATATAAGTCTTATAATGAAGGCAACACATGACGTGTCTATATTAGCTATAGTAGCCTACTATCAAAATGACTTTAAAAGTCTTATAATGAAGACAACACATGATGTGTCTATATTAGCTATATTAGCCTACTATCAAAATGACCTTAAAAGTTTATATAAGTCTTATATTGAAGGCAACACCTGATGTGTCTATATTAGCTATAGTAGCCTACTATCGAAATGACTTTAAAAGTCTTATAATGAAGACAACACATGATGTGTCTATATTAGCTATATTAGCCTACTATCAAAATGACCTTAAAAGTCTTATATAAGTGTTATAATGAAGGCAACACATGATGTGTCTATATTAGTTATATTAACCTACTATCAAAATGACTTTAAAAGTCTTATATAAGTCTTATAATGAAGGCAACACATGATGTGTCTATATTAGTTATATTAGCCTACTATCAAAATGACTTTAAAAGTCTTATATAAGTGTTATAATGAAGGCAACACATGACGTGTCTATGTTAGTTGTATTAGCCTACTATCAAAATGACCTTAAAAGTCTTATATAAGTGTTATAATGAAGACAACACATGACGTAAGTGTCTATATTAGCTATAATAGCCTACTATCAAAATGACTATGTGTTGCAGGCTGAAGCAAATCTTCGTTGACAGAAATGTTGAAATGTAATATTTATTCTACACATTTCTACAACATTGTAAAACATTAGTAAATCAGAGGCTACTCAGAAGGTGAGATAACTCCTGGAATGGCCAAAGGCATAAATGTGTGTCTCCAAGTTAAAGCTGTCTTCTTTTAATAGATGTATTACAATCTTTGGCATTTCCCTTGTGGAGCATTAAAGTTTGTCCGAGTCTAAGCTAATCTAATGTTTGCTGTGGTCTGGAACAACATGGCATCTGAAATGCAGCCAATATTGCATACAGATAATGTGTCATGAGACATGCAAAACTAAATTATATCGGAATCAAAATCAGAATCAGAAATACGGTGAGAAAAAAAATATTCAGTCTAAGCCAGCATGGGCCCCTGGAGAGGGGGTCCAGACTGAGGCCAGGGGGGGGAAAAAAACATAGCCATAGCACACATAAACATGTGTGTAAGAGGGAAACATCAAAGGACATTAAAAGAGCAGAACTGATGCAACCAGTCACCTCTACACACAGCCACAAAAGTGAAACAACAACAACAAAAATAGCCATTGTCAGCTGGGGAGCATGGCCAGAGATAGAAGCAGACCCAACAAAGCAACAAAGAGCGCCGACTCCACCCTCGGCCGCCCCATATACAAAGAGGATAAAATATATTAAATGAGCTCAAATATACCTACAAATAATGTAATATGTACACAGCTAGCCTAAATAGCATTTTAGCATAAATTAGCTTGCAGTCATGCACTGACCAAATATTCCTGATTAGCACTCCCAACAAGTCACTAACATCAACAAAGCTCACCTTTGTGCATTCACGCACAGCATAAAACTTTTGGTGGACAAAAATGAGACAAAGAAGGAGTGGAAGATTTGACATGTAAACAAACTGTTGCGTCACAGTCCAAACTATGGTGAGTTCAAGAACCGCCGAAATTAGTAGGACAAAACGATGTTCACCAAATCCTCTCATCAGTGAAGCATACACACAAACATATTAAACAGTGGGCTTTCTAACAATCGAGAAGGTTTGTGTCGTGTTTGTCCTCAAACAAAAAAACATACTAAAACAAAAACAATATTTTTCCCAAATCTTTTTCCATTTTAAATCCTTTTTTAAAAAATGCTACAGGGAGCCACCAGGGCGGCACTAAAGAGCCGCATGCTAGTACAACAGTACAAATTTACTGTGCACTGAAATGGATTTAAAAACCCAACCATTATTGTGTAAATAGATATTATTATTACATCTGTATGATCGTAGTTGCATCGTGGCCCGCATGAGTGCTGCCAGCACAGGGGAGCTATGGTTTTCGGAAGGAAACGTCCATTCCAACTGTTACCACAGCAAAACCTCTGCAGCACTCTGTGTGTGCAAACAAGTGCAGGAATACCAACGCCGAGGTCCTAACGTGCCCTTTGACCTACTATGCTGAGTGACGGTCCTCCATTCCACATTGCCGGGCAAACAAATTGAATTTAGGAGCTTACTTGAGGGCTGAGGCACTGAGTTGGACAAACAAAATGGATGCTTGAGGTTCTGTTCTCTGTTGGACTTAAGTGGATCTGATTGACTGGAGATGGAGTGTAATTGAGCCCAATTACAGCAGCTACAAGGGAGGGCATTTCATCCACAGGAACCCCTCGTATGTTAAAACAAAAAAACAGTTACAAATCTGCATAAGTGTCATATATATGATGATAGCCACCACTTTTCATAGTAGAAATAAAGAGAAAGAAACATTCAAATAATACACAAAGTCAAAGCTAACGTTTTGCTCGCTCACACATGTCCACACGCGAGCGCGCAACAGAGGTGTGTTGCGTAATCAATACCATTGTTGCTATTATTGCTGCCAGCTTGTATAATAGAAACTACTTTCTGTTTTAGCATGTTCTATCTACACTTCTGTTAAAATGTAATAATCACTTATTCTGATGTTATTTGGATGCTTTACATTAGTTTTGGATGACACCACAAATTTGGGTATCGATCTGATACCAAGCAGTTACAGGATCATACAAACGTACATTGGTCATATTCAAAGTCCTCATGTATCCAGGGATGTATTTCCTGAGTTTATAAACATAATATACATTAAAAAAAAAAACGAAAGAAGATTTTGTGACGCTAAAAAATATCGATGTAGTCATAGTGGTATCGACTAGATACGCTCCTGTACTTGGTATCATTACAGTGGATGTTAGATGTAGATCCACCAATGGCGTTTGTTTACATTCAGCGAAGCATGTTTAGCTATTCCTCGTCCTGCAGGGACTTACTTTATTTGTCGCCATGGAGACGAGGATTAGGGATTTAGAAGTAGCTAAATCACTGCAGACTGCTGATGGACTTTAGCCACTAGCTAGCTAGCCGTGTCTTAAAGCATCTCTTCCTGAGGGCGTTTCAGTGTTATAACTTCACCTTTATCGTTAGTTTTTAAGCCAAAATGCGTCCGTTCTCCCTTTTCTGTCTACACACTCACTGTGTCTTTTTGTAAGTACTCCGTGATTGTGCGCTGGCGAACATGCTCGTCTGCCCGTAAACCAGCAATCTCATGACGTGAGGACGACTGGGGCGGGGGGGTGGTTGACCGGTACATTTTAGAGGCGGTATAGTACCGAATATGATTCATTAGTATCGCGGTACTATACTTATACCGGTATACTCTACATCCCACACTACAAAATAATACAAGGATACACTATAATTTGTGCTGATGTCTTGTATCAGGTTAATATCAATACTCAAGGCTCTAATATCAGTATCGTTACTGGTTGTGATTACTTTACACTTGTCTGTTACTGAAATAATTACTGGTAGAGTACGTAAAGGCTTTCTGGTGGCGACAGCTTGACCCTGAGAGAGACTATTTCTATTTCCTATAATAAAAATGGTATTGAGAAGTCGATAATCGTCCTGGAACAGCGTTGAACCTTGGAGGTTGATTCATGTTAGTAAGGCGGCACACATCTGCTTTTATGGTATTCTTTGTGCGATCCTTGAAATGAGCGTTGGAATAGAGGAAACGCAGTAAAATGGTGATAGATTGCCCAATACTGGAGAACGCTCATATACTGCTCTCAATCCTGCAGTTACACAGATGACTGAATGGACGTGAGGTTCCAGAGGAAGGGTTTTTACTTCCACCGCCAACTTTAAGGATAGGAGGAGGGGCTTGCTCGGGTGGACTGGAGGTCACGTAAGCATCAAACCCACTCACCAATAATAGTATAGATACGTCTTTATTTGTTGAACACAGCAACTTTGTGGTTTGTTAAAGTTACTTTTCCATTTTAATATGAAATTCTTTACCAGTTTTCTGTGCCAATATTCCATGTGTACCAAGGAACCTAACAAATCAACATGTTTTAATCCTTGAAGCCAGATCTTCATTAAATAGCGAAGGGTAAATATTTTAACAACATATAATAATTTGTTATTATGTTGTTACTCAAACAAAAATTAACAATACAAAAAAGACATATTAGGGCAGTAGAAAAATACATCTAAAATATTTAGACTTAGACTTAGACAAACTTTATTGATCCACAAGGGAAATTGTTCCACACAGTAGCTCAGTTTCAAAGGATGGAAAGGATAATGCAGGTACTAAGTAGACTAAAATTGTACCATAGTAGCAATATGAAATAGAACATATATGCAATAAATACATAATATATATACAGTATATAATATATACTGATATATTATATTATTATTTTTATATAATATATAGAATATATAACAAATCCCAATTACCATGTACAATATTACAGTATATGTAACAGCTGCAGCAAAAAAAATAATTTGAAAATGTATTTATTATAATTAATACATATTATTAAAATAATTATTCATATTTTTTATTATAATTTAAATGAAATAATTAGTAAGTAGAAAACATTTAGTTTAAAACAATTAAAAAGAGCCAGGACTGTAAAATGTCATGATTTTCTCATCCAGTCAGCAATTAAAAAATAATAATAATGTAACATATCTGATCATTATAAATTTGTAACTATAAATAATACATATAATTGCTATCCAAATCCAAATGTAATTTATTTATATAGCACTTCTGTTTTCAGAGTGCTGCACATTATAAAACAATACAAAGTAATGCAATTAAACACATTTAAAATAACAATAGATAAGATAATACAAAAATACAAAATAAGTTCCAAAAAGAAAACCACATTACTCATGCCGAGTTATGTTTTATACCGTATTTTCCGGACTATAAGGCGCACTTAAAATCTTTTTTTTTTCTCAAAACTCGACAGTGCACCTAATGTACGGAATAATTCTGGTTTTGCTTACCGACCTCAAAGTTATTTTATTTGGTACATGGTGAAAAGATAAGTGTGACCAGTAGATGGCAGTCACACATAAGAGATACGTGTAGACTGCAATAGAACGTTACACAATGCGCTCAAAAATCTATCAAAATGTTTTAGTACGACTTTGGTAAGTTATGACGCCGCACCGCTTGATGGATTGTACTGTGCTTCAACATACAAGTGTTACTATGGTGTGTGTATAAGGTAAGACATATTATCTGGCGTTTGGTTCCGCAATATTAATCTATCAAAATGTTTTAGTACGACTTTGGTAAGTTATGACGCCGCACCGCTTGATGGATTGTACTGTGCTTCAACATACAAGTGTTACTATGGTGTGTGTATAAGGTAAGACATATTATCTGGCGTTTGGTTCCGCAATATTATGCAAAAGCAACTTTTCTAACCTTCTGGTACCTGCTGATCTATATTTGGGATCTGCATATGTCCTGAAAAATGGAGCGCATCCGCCTTTGTAGTCCGTGATGACACCGTAGTTGATAAGCTTCTTCTTTTTCTCTATCTTCTTCTTACAGGACATTCATCTTCCGCTGTTGCCATTTCTAATACAAAGTAGTGTAAAGTTTTACTTATATCTGTCAGTAAACTCGCCATGAAAGCGCTAAAACATACCGGTGTAGTGAGTTTACATTATTCACCTAAGGAACTTTAGTTGTTAGAGTTCCGGTCGGGCGTTTTTTCACGGGACAAATTTCCGGCGTTGTTGTTGTTTCCAGGTGAGGAGATACTGCTCCGTTATTGATTTTAGTAAAGTCTGAATGTCATTAAAACAGTTAGCTCCATCTTTTGACACTTCCTCCACTCCCGTCCTTGCACGCTACACCGCTACAACAAAGATGACGGGGAGAAGACGCTGCCGAAGGTGAGCCACGTAAGACCGCCCACAAAACGGCACATCCGGAAGCGACTGTCAGAAAGCTGCTTGAAGATGATCTGTAAAACATAATCTATGCAACATTTTGACCAAAGAACCACCATTACATGTTATGTAGACCACAAGGAAGTGTTTTACATTTAGAAAAAAAAAATTATATGATATCTTTAATGCGCCTTATAATCCGGTGCGCTTTATATATGAAAATAGACCATTGTGAATTGTGAATTACATTTATATAGCGCTTTTTCTCAAGTGACTCAAAGTGCTTTACATTGTGAAACCCAATATCTAAGTTACATTTAAACCAGTGTGGGTGGCACTGGGAGCAGGTGGGTAAAGTGTCTTGCCCAAGGACACAACGGCAGTGACTAGGATGGCGGAAGCGGGGATCGTACCTGCAACCCTCAAGTTGCTGGCACGGCCGCTCTACCAACCGAGCTATACCGTCCCATTCATCATTACTTAAATTCTTCTTCAAAAAAGCACACTGCAAAAAGTCAGTGTTCAAAAACAAGAAAAAATAATACAAAAATTAGGGGTATTTTATTTGAACTAAGCAAAATTATCTGCCAATAGAACAAGAAAATTCGGCTTGTCAAGACTTTCCAAAACAAGTAAAATTAGCTAACCTCAATTAACCCAAAAATACCTTAAAATAAGTATATTCTCACTAATAACAAGTGCACTTTTCTTGGTAGAAAAAAAAAGAGAGACCTTTTTGCTCAATATGTTCTTAAATTAAGTAAATGCTAGTGCCATTATCTTGACACAATGATATGCGCTCGGCATCATGATTTTTTTTTTCATTCTTGAAGTAAGAAATTATTACTTTAAAAAAGTAGTTTTATACTTGTGAGTGTTGGTGACACAGCTTTGCAACAGTTGATATTCTAGTTTCAAGCATGTTTTACTCAATATCGGTAATCAAATCTCAGCTACAAGCTGTGATATCTTACTGAGATCATTTAGGACCAAAACCCTTAAAACAAGTAAAACACTCTTAACATAAAATCTGCTTAGTGAGAAGAATCATCTTATCAGACAGAAAATAAGCAAATATCACCCTTATTTGAGATATTTCATCTTACTTAGATTTCAGTTTTTGCAGTGCAGTGTGTTATATGAGTATATGTGTTCCCACCATCTAGTTCCAGACAGACTAAGCCGTTATTGTGTCAATAGAATATTTATGCAGGTTTTTCAGGGACCGGGAGTCAGTTTTTCCCGAAGTGATAAAAATCATCTGGCGCCCGCTGAGGAGGTGCCTGTGTTTGTCCTGTCACTGCCAAGGACAACCACTCGCACCTTAAACAGGGATTTCCACCTTCATGCTCACTTAAATTCTGGCTCCGACGCCAGAGTAGAAGGTTGAAAACTGTTCCACTGCGGAGACAAGATTCCATACAGCGTTTGGAATATTTACCCCCGATTCCGTCATCTTGGTGGAGCTCATTAATGGACATGTCTAGTGATAATTAGTGCGTCTTTAGGTAGAATCAAGCCCTTCTGCTCATCTATCCTATTTCTAGCCGCCATCTGTACGTCCTTCTATTGGGAACCCCGTCATTAGAACGACAAGCCTCAGTGGTCCACTTCAACCGCAGTAAGGTGCGTTGAAGTCACAGTTGTCGGTCACCGAGGTGTAACTCTATATTGGTAATTACGGTGTGTGCTGCAATAAGAGGGTCACTGCCCCTTGATAACCTGTTGGCGCAGTCAATGCCCGATTGTTACAAAAACCCCGAGCCTCAGCTTTGTGTGTCAGGAGTCGGACAATTTGCAATCGAACCAACGATTTCTGGGAATAAAATGACATTCAAAGTCAAAACAGAGTTTGGAGCTCCAAGCATGGTCATGTGACGGCATAAGATGTTACAACAATAAAGTGTCCAGATGCTGAGAAATACAAGTCGTGGTCAAAAGTTTACATACACTTGTAAAGAACATAATGTCATGGCTGTCTTGAGTTTCCAATCTCTTCTACAACTCTTGTTTTTTTGTGATAGAGTGATTGGAGCACATACTTGTTGGTCACAAAACCACATTCATGAAGTTTGGTTCTTTTATGGATTTATTAAGGGTCTTCTGAAAATGTGACCAAATCTGCTGGGTCAAAAGTATACATACAGCAATGTTAATATTTGGTTACATGTCCATTGGCAAGTTTCACTGCAAATAGGTGCTTTTGGTAGCCATCCACAAGCTTCTGGTTGAATTTTTGACCACTCCTCTTGACAAAATTGGTGCAGTTCAGCTAATTGTGTTGGTTTTCTGACATGGACTTGTTTCTTCAGCATTGTCCACACGTTTAAGTCAGGTCTTTGGGAAGGCCATTCTAAAACCTTAATTCTAGCTTGATTTAGCCATTCCTTTACCACTTTTGACGTGTGTTTGGGATCATTGTCCTGTTGGAACACCCAACTGCGCCCAAGACCCAACCTCCGGGCTGATGATTTTGGGTTCAGGAACACTTCAGAAAACCACTGTCAGTAACTACAGTTCATCGATACATCTGTAAGTGCAAGTTAAAACTCCACTATGCAAAGCGAAAGCCATTTATCAACAACACCCAGAAACGCCGCCGGCTTTGCTGGGCTCGAGCTCATCTAAGATGGACTGATGCAAACTGGAAAAGTGTTCTGTGGTCTGACGAGTCCACATTTAAAATTGTTTTTGGAGACTGGACGTTGTGTCCTCCGTAACAAAGAGGAAAAGAACCATCCGGATTGTTCTAGGCGCAAAGTTCAAAAGCCAGCATCTGTGATGGTATGGGGGTGTATTAGTGCCCAAGACATGGGTAACTTACACATCTGTGAAGGCACCATTAATGCTGAAAGGTACATACAGGTTTTGGAGCAACATATGTTGCCATCCAAGCAATGTTATCATGGACGCCCCTGCTTATTTCAGCAAGACAATGCCAAGCCCGTGTTACAACAGCGTGGCTTCATAGTAAAAGAATGCAGGTACTAGACTGGCCTGCCTGTAGTCCAGACCTGTCTCCCATTAAAAAAGGGTGCCACAACAGAGACCCCGGACTGTACTTAAAGCAAGAATGGGAAAGAACTCCACCTGAAAAGCTTCAAAAATCGGTCTCCTCTGTTCCCAAACGTCTACTGAGTGTTGTTAAAAGGAAAGGCCATGTAACACAGTGGTAAAAATGCCCCTGTGACAACTTTTTTGCAATGCGTTGCTGCCATTACATTCTAAGTTAATGATTATTTGCAAAAAAAAATAAGTTTCTCAGTTCCAACATGAAATATCTTGTCTTTGCAGTCTATTCAACTGAATATAAGTTGAAAAGGATTTGCAAATCATTGTATTCTATTTTTATTAACTATTTACACAACGTGCCAACTTCACTGGTTTTAGGTTGTGTATAAGTACAACAGTTACTACAAGTTTACTGTAGCTTTCTGTTGATGTAAACCTACAGTACAGCCGTCTGAATGTTAATATTAGAAATATGTTATTGAAAGTATTGCGTCCTCATCTTTATCTTGATCTATAAGGATCCACTGGCACACCATCTTGCTGATGAAGCCTCGGCAGGCCATCCTGTCAGGACCCAACCAAGCCACAGCAGACAAAATCTAATAAAACCCTTCCAGTGTTCGTCAGTCGCACAAAGAATGGAAAGCAAACAGCTCAAATGCTGGAGCTCAGGAAATGGCGGAGGACAATTTCCTTCGAGCGTAACATTAGAATGCGAAAGCCGGGCTCCCGGAGGTTTCGGGGGCCACCACCACTGGGTCGCTCCAATTAGATGGAGCTTCCCCGCCGTGTCCGGGCCGGCCTGAACACGGGAGCAAGCAAAGGGAGCGTGAGGAGGAAGTGGAGGAAGCAGCGAGGGGATACGCACACGACCCCGAGAGCTCTATTATGCTTGGCATGTATTTGGCCCGCCGTCTCTCCGCCGTCTGCAGTCTGGTGCCTGTGATCATACTGCAGAGTGACGGAGAGACCGCAAAATGACAAAACATATTTATATAGAAGGCTGAGGAGCGGCCGCCCGTGACTGCGAGCTCACACGCTTTTCATATTTTAAATGTATACAGTATGGCGACTTTGGTTGTTAAATAACATTATATATATATCGTTTATAATATTCAGTATAAAAAATAACCAAAAATAAATTGTAAAAATATACTGTAAATATACGGTATATTTATACATATTAAATAGTGCTGTCAAATAATTACAGTTTTAAAAAGAATAATCTCACTTTTAAATTGGGATGAATCTTGATTAATCAAAGGTTATTACTCTTTCCCATAATTTTATATTTTGTGATTAATCACATGAGTTAATTTATTATTTTTCAACAGCCCTGGCTTAAATGTGTCAATATATTTATATTATAGATTTTGCTGCTTTACCTTACTGTGGATGCTTACCGGAAAGGTGGTTTTGAGCGAATAAATGACATACATTCAAGTAAAATAGAATATTAAAAAAATCAGTTTTTATGACAATCTGACAAAAAAATTACATTTGTTTTAAAATATTGGGCTCTTTATTAAGTTAATTTAAATTAGACAATAACATTTTAAAAAAAACATTCATTTCACAACACTAATTCCAATATATATATATATATATATATATATATATATATATATATATATATATATATATATATATATATATATATATATATATATATATATATATATATATATATATATATATATATATATATATATATATATATATATATATATATATATATATATTAGGGCTGTGAATCTTTGGGTGTCCCACGATTCGATTCAATATCGATTCTTGGGGTCACGATTCGATTCAAAATCTATTTTTTTTTTTCAATTCAACACGATTTTCGATTCAAAAACAATTTTTTTCCCGATTCAAAAGGATTCTCTATTCATTCAATACATAGGATTTCAGCAGGATCTTCCCCAGTCTGCTGACATGCAAGCAGAGTAGTCGATTTTTGTAAAAAGCTTTTATAATTGTAAAGGACAATGTTTTATCAACTGATTGCAATAATGTTAATTTTTTTTAACTATTAAATGAACCAAATATATGACTTATTTTATCTTTGTGAAAATATTGGACACAGTGTGTTGTCAAGCTTATGAGATGCGATGCAAGTGTAAGCCACTGTGACACTATTGTTCATTTATTTTTATTTTTATAAATGTCTAATAATAATGTCAATGAGAGATTTTTAATCACTGCTATGTTGAAATTGTAACTAATATTGATACTGTTGTTGATAATATTCCTTTTTGTTTCACTACTTTTGGTTTGTTCTGTGTCGTGTTTGTGTCTCCTCTCAATTGCTCTGTTTATTGCAGTTCTGAGTGTTGCTGGGTCGGGTTTGGTTTTGGAATTGGATTGCATTGTTATGGTATTGCTGTGTATTGTTTTTTTGGATTGATTAATAAAAAAAAAATGTTTAAATAAAAAAATATATTAAAAAAAACTAGATTTTTTAAAAATGAGAATGGGTTCTGAATCGCACAACGTGAGAATCGTGATTCGAATTCGAATCGATTTTTCCCCACACCCCTAATATATATATATATATATATATATATATATATATATATATATATATATATATATATATATATATATATATATATATATATATATATATATATATATATATATACAGTAAAGTACAGTACAGGCCAAAAGTTTGGACACACCTTCTCATTCAATACTTGTTCTTTATTTTCATGACTATTTGCATTGTAGATTGTCACTGAAGGCATCAAAACTATGAATGAACACATGATTTGCAGCCGCGGCCCCCGCTCCTGCTCACTGCTCCCCTCCCCTCCCAGGGGGTGAGCAAGGGTGATGGGTCAAATGCAGAGAATCATTTCGCCACACCTAGTGTGTGTGTGACAATCATTGGTACTTTAACTTTAACTTAATGTGGAGTTTTGTACTTAACAACAAAAGGTGAAATAACTGAAAACATGTTTTATATTCTAGTTTCTTCAAAATAGCCCCCCTTTGCTCTGATTACTGCTTTGCACACTCTTGGCATTCTCTCACCTGAATTGGTTTTCACTGATGGTGTGCTTGAAGCTCATCGAGAGAATACCTATATATATATATATATATATATATATATATATATATATATATATATATATATATATATATATATATATATATATATATATATATATATATATATATATAGAGTTAAAGTTAAAGTACCAATTATTGTCACACACACACACTAGGTGTGTTGAGATTATCCTCTGCATTTGACCCATCACCCTCATATATATATAAATATATATGTATGTAACTGTGGACATTTATTAAAAAAATTATAAAATAATTTCAAATCACAGTAAAGTATGTACTTTTGTATGTATATACATATACATATATATATATATACATATATATATATATATATATATATATATATATATATATATATATATATATATATATATATACAGATACATATATATACACATACATATATACACATACATATATACAAACGTTTGTATATGTATGTATATATATATATATATATATATATATATATATATATATATATGTATATATATATATATATATATATATATATATATATTTATATATATATATATATATATATATATATATATATATATATATATATATATATATATACATATATATGTATATCTATATATATACATACAAAAGTACATACTTTACTGTGATTTGAAATGATTGTATTATTTTTTTAATAAATGTTCACAGCTAATATTTTTTTAATGGTAGGTGTGAGGGAGTTTGAATTTATTTCGAACATGCATACAATTACAACAACATGACACATCACAATTCCCAGTTTCTCTTTTTAACATGTTCAAAAAGAGGCTTTACTGTTAAAAATTTTTTAAAAAAATACATCTGAACATTATGACTATGCAGTGTGTTGTACTAAATTGCTCTAGGCTCAATTACCATGTTAAGAAAACATCTTATCATTAGACAGCACAAATAACATAATACATATGATGCTTTCTTCTCAAAATGTATTTTACATATTTAATATATCCCAAGGGGTTATTTTTCAAATGTATTTAGCATGACTACTTGTATTTGATTTTCTGTTTCTGTGCTGTTTTTTTTAATTTTTTTTAATCATCCCCAGGGGCAGTTTTGATGGAGCCATATGATATCTGCCTAGCAACAAGTGACCAACAATAGTCTGAATAGTAGATCAATTATACGAAATAAATCACAAATGAATAATATTGTCTTGTTTAATAAGTGCACTTATTTTATGTACATTCAGTAAAATAATGAAGTTTCTATGTAAAACCACTGCTTGTGTCACTGTGTGCTCTTTTTGCATGGCAATGCACCAGAATAGACTTGGTTACAAGACACGGTTTTAAAGCCCTTCAACTATGCCATTGTTCCTTTCTGAGCATATTAATCTCACCGCCACAGTCTAATGCTGAAACCCCGGAAACACCTTGAAAAACTAGATCTGCTCGCCCACACAAGCTATATGCTTCGTTTCCCGGTAACAGGAGCCATGAACACTCCAGCAGGAAGTACATTTTCAGACAGGGGTGATGTATACAGGGCCAATCCCCCTGGAAGATGACTACGCCTTATCATCACTCTCTCATTAAGTCAAGAGTTGCAGCATCATGGCGGCCGTGTGCAAAGAATGCTGCTTTTCATCGCTCGTTCTAACAAGTGAGCCCCGCTGAAAGAACAAGGCTAAGGTGGCAGCATAGTGAAAGAAAATAAGACTTTTATCACAATGCGGTTGTTTCTATTTACCTACACCAAGGAGTTCATGTTTTGAGATTTGTTCATTTGTTTTTCTAGAGTCATTATGTCGTCTTTTAAAAACGGCAAAGATATTATTGTGAATTTGTTTTCAATTCTGTAGAATCTCACCAAAATTGTACAGCATATTATGTAATTATTAAAAAAAATACTTTACCACACTATACTAAAAATATATGACATATATAAAGATTTATTTTAGTATAATAAAACATTATCAGTAAAAATAATACTCCATTCACAGTTAAAATGTAAAAAAAGAAATAATAATGTATACTTGTTTAATACATTAGTCTACTGCAAAACCCAAAACCAGTGAAGTTGGCACGTTATGTAAATGTTAAATAAAAACAGAATACAATGATTTGCAAATCCTTTTCAACTTATATTCAATTGAATAGACTGCAAAGACAAGATATTTAACGTTCGAACTGAAAAACGTTTGTTATTTTTTGCAAATATTAGCTCATTTGGAATTTGATGCCTGCAACGTGTTTCAAAAAAGCTGGCACAAGTGGCAAAAAAGACTGAGGAAGTTGAGGAATGCTCATCAGACACTTATTTTGGAACATCCCACAGGTGAACAGGCTAATTGAGAACAGGTGGGTGCCATGATTGGGTATAAAAGCAGCTTCCATGAAATGCTGAGTCATTCACAAACAAGGATGGGGCGAGGGTCACCACTTTGTGAACAAATGCCAACTTTTTTGCAATCTGTTGCTGCCATTAAATTTTAAGTTAATGATTATTTGCAAAAAAAAAAAAAAACGTTTCTCAGTTCGAACATTAAATATTGTGTCTTTGCAGTCTATTCAATTGAATATAAGTTGAAAAGGATTTGCAAATCATTGTATTGTGTTTTTATTTATGATTTACACAGCATGCCAACTTCACTGGCTTTGGGGTTTGTAAAACAAAAATAATACGAATAGTATTTATTTTATTGGATTAATAAACATTCTGTATGATTATTTTAATTTAAAAAAATGGGGGAAAGCAAAGAACATGCATGGATGTTTAAAATTATATAATATTAATAATCATACTTTAAAAAAATATTTTATTTGATTAGTTCTATAAACTATTATTATTTTTGTCGTAATGTAGGAAGGTGTATTTATTTTTTTCCCTGCAACGCCATCAGAGCCAATGGAAATTTCTCGTCCTTGTGTTTGATTTATGCATTGGACAACATTTTGTAAACTTAAGACAAAAATAAAGCATTTATTTTATTTGATTAATAAACATTTTGTATGATTTTTTAAATAAAATAAATAGGGGAAAAAAATGGGGGAAAGCAAAGAACATACATGGATGTTTAAAATTATATAATGATAATAATCATACTTTTTAAAAACATTTTATTTGATTAGTTCTGTAAACTATTATTATTTTTGTAGTAATATAGGAAGGTGTATTTTTTTTCCGGCAATGGAAATTTCTTGTTCTTTTGTAAATTCAAGACAAAAATAAATTGGGACTAAGAATGCAAGTTTATACATAATAATAATCATCATCATTGTTATCATTATTATTACTACTACTACTACTATTATTATTATTATATTTGAGTGATAGGGCAGGACATTATAAGCTTTTGCTTCTCTCTGCTCCTTTTCGAACATACACCATATTTCTTTTATATTTATTTTATTCCAATATTACAGTACTAGCTGGGATAGGCTCCAGCCCCCCCAGGAGTAGATGACATCAACCAGGAGTGGAAGTGGGGGAAACCCACTGCAGTTTATTTTTAACTTTTAACACTGTAGGCGACAGTCTCATTTTCACCTGAGCCAGGTGGGCGGGGAGGCGGGCAGAATGTTCCATGACATACAGCAGAGTGGCGCTCACACGCGCGTGAAAGCCGTCTTTCTGCGCGTCGACTGAGGTGTTACACTGACATCATCCCGGGCGGTCGACGGGACTTTTTTGATGTGTTGTCGTTTGTGCCGGGGAGCTGTGAGCGCTCTTCTTCTC
>NC_084755.1:16815197-16855197 GCF_033978785.1 Entelurus aequoreus
GGAAGTCGTTCTGAGGACGACACTTGTGCTGTTTGATTAATAAAATATTCAATCAATCAATCAATCAAAGTTTACTTATATACTGTAGCCCTAAATCACGAGTGTCTCAAAGGGCTGCACAAGCCACAACGACAAATGTTATTATATTGCTACACATCTTCGCCCACACAAGAAACATACCATAAATTCCAGACTATAAGCCTCTACTTTTTTCTACACTTTAAACCCTGCGGCTTGTAAAGCGGTGTCGCTAATTTATGGATTGTTCTTCGCTGACGGCCACAATAGAACGTTTTCCAAAAAAAAAAAAAAAAAACAGCAAATACAATGACAAAGTGTCTTATTGTTTGTGCTACGGCGCCATAATTTAGAGGAGTTCGCTCACTGCAGGTGCTGCAGTGTCCTTCCATTTACCAGTAGTGCTTTCTTTTTTTCTTCAACCGGAGTGCCGTTCAGTTTTCTAGCCTTCCATAGCGATCCTACTGGTATGGATTCGTCATTCATAATTAGGGATGGATATCCTTAAGATCTTATCGTTACAATACCCTTATTGATATTCGTTATCGATTCTGGTATTTATTGTTACTCTTATCGGTACTATATGTATTAGTGTAAATAAAGTCGTGAAAATGCATTTTTTTGTTACCGTGTTTTATTAGCCCAAGAGGTTGTCTTAGTAGTACATTCTATTTAGAGATGTCCGATAATATCGGCCTGCCGATATTATCGGCCGATGCTTTAAAATGTAATATCGGGGCAACCATTCTCCCGATTTCCACCCAGACAACATTATTGGGGGTATGCCTTAAAACCACTGCCTTTAGCGTCCTCTACAACCTGTCGTCACGTCCGCTTTTCCTCCATACAAACAGCGTGCCGGTCCAGTCACATAATATATGCGTTTTTTCACACATATAAGTGAATGCAAAGCATATTTGATCAACAGCCATACAGGTCACACTGAGGGTAGTCGTATAAACAACTTTAACACTGTTACAAATATGCGCCACACCGTGAACCCACACCAAACAAGAATGACAAACACATTTCGGAAAAACATCCGCACCGTAACACAACATAAACACAACAGAACAAATACCCAGAACCCCTTGCAGCACTAACTCTTTCGGGACGCTACAATATACACCCCCCCTACCACCAAACCCCGCCCCCCCCACCACCCCACCCCCCCAATCTCCCGAATTCGGAGGTCTCAAGGTTGGCAAGTATGCTCTAGTATACTCTGGACTGAAGCTGTGTGCCTTCATTGTTTTTATAGCTGTTGTTTTAAAGGCATGTTTAAAAAAAAAAATTAAATAATGCACTTTGTGAAAGTCAAAGTATAGTATTTCCCATAGTTGTAGTGGATATTAGGATTATCTCAGGGAGAGCATGTCCCAAATTCCAAGCTGCTGTTTTGAGGCATTTTAAAAAAAATAATGCACTTTGTGACTTCAATAATAAATATGGCAGTGCCATGTTGGCACTTTTTTTCCATAACTGGAGTTGAAGTTGTTCTCTTATTTTGGAAAACCTTGTTTTTGATTGATTGATTGAAACTTGTATTAGTAGATTGCACATCCATCCATCCATCCATCCATCCATCTTCTTCCGCTTATCCGAGGTCGGGTCGCGGGGGCAGCAGCCTAAGCGGGGAAGCCCAGACTTTCCTCTCCCCAGCCACTTCGTCCAGCTCTTCCCGGGGGATCTCGAGGCGTTCCCAGGCCAGCCGGGAGACATAGTCTTCCCAACGTGTCCTGGGTCTTCCCCGTGGCCTCCTACCGGTTGGACGTGCCCTAAACACCTCCCGAGGGAGGCATTCGGGTGGCATCCTGACCAGATGCCCGAACCACCTCATCTGGCTCCTCTCAATGTAGATTGCACAGTACAGTACAGTACATATTCCGTACAATTGACCACTAAATGGAATCACCCGAATAAGTTTCTAACTTGTTTAAGTCGGGGTCCACGTTAATCAATTCATGGTAAAGTTACATTGTTTAATGCATCCAGCAGGGCATCACAACAAAATTAGGCATGATAATGTGTTAATTCCACGACTGTATATATCGGTATCGGTTGATATCGGAATCGGTAATTAAGAGTTGGACAATATCGGAATATAGGATATCAGCAAAAAAGCCATTATCGGACATCTCTAATTCTATTGCATTGTTTTACATACCATTTGTTTATTTTCAAATATTCAGTTTAAGCATGTGGCATGTATATCTGTACTGCTTTGGGGGCCAAGGAGCAATTCAATGTCTTTCTAGTCATTTCAATGGTAGATCTTGATTTGAGTGTTTTGAGTTAATTTAAGCTAATAAATTGAGGTATTACGGTATTGTTTTAAAATTAAGTTAAACACGGATAACCCATAACACATTTTTCTGACATTTTTGCTGTTTTATGTTCGGGTCAATACAGTGCTAGAATTCCATTGATATAGATGTACTCTCGTGTGTGGCACGTTGTCTTATCAGTACCGTTAATGGCCGTCAGCTAAGGCCAGAGACTAAAGAGGACAAAGTCCCTTCAGGGCTCTGCTGCTTGGCAACAAAGTTCCCCAACATAGTGATCAGTAGTAGTGGACATGTAGCGCTGCCATGCAGTCTTCCAAACAGTCGTTAAGCACTGCCTCACATCTCAACATGCATTTGACTGTTGTTCAAACTGCCGTTCCTCAGGAAGTCTACGGACCTAAGTGCTCAGCTTGTAAACAAATCCGGGTTTATTAAATACACACTTGTCACTCTCCACTAGCCATGCGTGTCCAAATTTATTTTGACAAAAGTTGCCCCGCTAGACTTAAGTGTCCCAGGCTGACGCCAACAGATAAATAACCCCTGAATTAGGAGCGGGATTGAATTTAGGCAAAGTATGCTTTTAAAACACAAGATTTCTCCCTATCCACGTGACCTATCTAAGGTCAATAAACAGTCAATGAGTGACACATCTAATTGCTTAATCTAATTGTAGCGGAGCGGTCCGACTACTGTACGGTGAAGTGGACCGTTTAGCTAAAAGGTGACACCATATGTTTGTTTATGCGGGAAAGTATTTGGGAATGGACTAATGACCCAAACAGAAAGGAAAACAACTCACCCTGCAAATAAGATACAAAGAAGTAGATGTACAAACATTGCTTATCTATTATCAATTAAGTTACTTTGCAAGTTTATGAACGCAAAATTACGAAAGAAAGAATGATAAGCTTGCAAATGCTTAAGTATCTGCTTGTCACCGTGATTCATGATTTTTAAAGCAAATTATTCATTAATGTGTACGTAAAACAATTGAAAAATCAAATACAGAGGCAAATGTGTAACAATATCATGAGGCGGTGATACATTTATATTTATATACATTCACTGTTACATATGGCCCTCTAAAGACAACCATAACTGCGATGTGGCCCCCAATGAAAATGGGTTTGACACACCTGTCTCAAGTGGAAAAACATTGTTTAGAATGTTTTTGTATTCTTAGATAAAAGTGTTTAAAAAATAATGTATTTTATATGTATTTATTTATATATATATATATATATATATATATATATATATATATATATATATATATATATATATATATATATATATATATATATATATATATATACAAAATATATTTATAAAAATATTTATATATATATATATATATATATATATATATATACAAAATATATTTATAAAAATATTTATATATATATATATATATATATATATATATATATATATATATATATATATATATATATATATATACACATATATATACACACATATATACCGTAATTTCCGGGCTATAAGCCGCACCTGCCTATAAGCCGCACCAGCTAAATTTAGGGGAAAATACAGATTGCTCCAAATATATGCCGCACCCGACTATAAGCCGCAGGCGTTTTGATGTGTAATTACCGTAGTATATAGGAGTTCCTGCTACCACGGAGGGGATTGTCGGGACAGAGATGACTGTTTGGGAACGCAAAGCGTCCCATTTATTAACAATAAATATTTCAATCATTCAATCAAACTTTCACATCTTTGACATGGCGAACAGCATTCGTGCAGAGTACAAATAATACAACGATATTACCGGTAGTCAGTCTTTAATCATTGTGTCATCGTCTTCCTCCTGCGTACTAAAACCACCGAAATCTTCTTCGCCGGTGTCGGAGAAGAACAGGTCCAAAATGGCGTCGTTAGCCAAGTCAAGGGTACGTGCAGCAGCTCTATTTCCTTCTTTGACAGCCAGATCGATTGCCTTTAACTTAAAAGCAGCATCATATGCACTTCTCCGTTTGTTTTCCATATTGAGGGTGTTTGCATGAACACTTCCTTCGCGCAAACTGTCGCTGACGCTCTCCTACTCTTTGTTTTGCTCTCGGTAGTGCGCGCCCCTGGTTACCGTAAGCCGTAAAAAAAAGCCGTAAAAAAGCCGCACCGTCGTAAAAGCCGCAGGGACCAAAACGAGGGGAAAAAGTAGCGGCTTATAGTCCGGAAATTACGGTACATATATATATATAAACAGATATATATATATTTGTGATGTTTATATATATATATATATATATATATATATATATATATATATATATATATATATATATATATATATATATATATATATATATATATAGTACAGCTCAAAAGTTTGGACACACCTTCTCATTGACTGTTTACATTGTAGATTGTCACTGAAGGCATCAAAACTATGACACCTGTGAAGTCAAAACCATTTCAGGTGACTACCTCTTGAAGCTCATTGAGAGAATGCCAAGAGTGTGCAAAGCAGCAATCAGAGCAAAGTGTAGCTATTTTGAAGAAACTGGAATATAAAACATGTTTTCAGTTATTTAACCTTTTTTTGTTAAGAACATAACTGCACGTGTGTTCATTCATAGTTTTGATGCCTTCATTGACAATCTACAATGTAAATAGTCATGAAAATAAAGAAAACCCATTGAAATGTGAAGGTGTGTCCAAACTTTTGGCCTGTACTGTAAGTATATATATATATATATATATATATATATATATATATATATATATATATATATATATATATATATATATATATATATATATATATATATATATATATATATATATATATATATATATATATGTGGGTGTAAAGTATCTAACTAAAATAAAGTCTGAATTTTAATGAATCAGTTCTTGTAACGTGACAAGCGGTCTTCGTGTAAGTCAAGCAACAAGTTAGCATTATGTAGTAGAGATCTCTATGTGTGTGTGTGTGTGTGTGTGTGTGTGTGTGTGTGTGTGTGTGTGTGTGTGTGTGTGTGTGTGTGTGTGTGTGTGTGTGTGTGTGTGTGTGTGTGTGTGTGTGTGTGTGTGTGTGTGTGTGTGTGTGTGTGTGTGTGTGTGTGTGTGTGTGAATACTCGGCCTTTTGTTGGACAACACTGACTCGACTTTCCAAGCGGAACTCGATAATTAATTAAGTATTCTTTTATATGTCGCCTCCTCTTTGTTCCCTATTGCTGTTCCCGCTTTCAATTTTGTCCGCAATCAACTTTTAACATCTCTGTTTTCTCCCCTCATGTGGGCTGCAGTCATTAGCATAAGAACAGAGCGCGGCACAAAGACCCTGTGGGCATGTGACAGAGTCGTGGGACGGGGGGCATGTTGAGCGAGCGAGCAAGAGAGAGAGAGAGAGAGAGAGAGAGAGAGAGAGAGAGAGAGAGAGAGAGAGAGAGAGAGAGAGAGAGAGAGAGAGACCCTGCCCATGCTAATATCTGCAGCTGGGCCTTTGGTTTTGTTCCCTTTGCAGCTGGGCTGGATGAGAGCGCCTGGATTCCAACACACCCCCGTCGGCATAAATCTTGCCATGCTTAAGGTCTGCAAACCCAGCCAACAATGCCAGCGGGTCATTCCATGCCAAGTCTGGGCCGGGTATGCACAAAACACACTCATGTGCTCACAACTTAAATAGTTTGTAGCCAATAAGACATGTTTTTTTTCTCTCTGGTGTCCCATGGGATGCATATATTTGTCATTTATCATGCATTCTGATTGAGGCTAATGGAAAACTCAGACGGTGCTAATTAAATCCTTTCAGTCACACCGTATTGTCTATAGAGGAGCGCCAGACAAGATTGTTTCATGTGCAAAGGGTCGACCCCAGCACTCATTTTCATCAGTGCCTGTCAACTAAATGACACATGAGCGGCTTCGGCAGCAACATTGTTGTTTTGTCATAGAGCAAAAAAGATCAAGTATATTTATATAGCGCTTTTCTCTAGTGACTCAAAGCGCTTTACATTGTGAAACCCAATATCTAAGTTACATTTAAACCAGTGTGGGTGGCACTGGGAGCAGGTGGGTAAAGTGTCTTGCCCAAGGACACAACGGCAGTGACTTGGATGGCAGAAGAGGGGATCGAACCTGGAACCCTCAAGTTGCTGGCACGGCCACTCAACCAACCGAGCTATACCGACCGAGTATCGAATATGATTAATTAGTATTGCGGTACTATACTAATACCGGTATACCCTACAACCCTATATGGCACTTAGTACCCATTGAGAACAGAGCAAGCTTGACCACCATAAATATTTATTGGGCGGGACGTGAGTCGGACCTGACGTCATTAAAATCCAAGCAATATTAGTAGGATAGGATAGACTTATTTATCCCAAAATGGGAAAATTACATTGTTGCATACTGCAAAAACTGACTTCTAAGTAAGATTAAATATCTCAAATAAGGGTGATATTTGCTTATTTTCTGTCTGATAAGATAATTCTTCTCACTGAGTAGATTTTATGTTAGAGTGTTTTACTTGTTTTAAGGGTTTTGGTCCTAAATGATCTCAGTAAGATATTACAGCTTGTTGCTGAGATGTTATGACCTATATTGAGTAAAACATGCTTGAAACTGTCATAACTGTGTTTTTGGGTTTTGCTTCTCCGGAAGGCAAAGGAAAATTGGCCCGTGCGAGGCGTGAATTTAAATACATGTTTATTTAACAATAAAAAAGGAATAAACAAAAGGCGCTCACAGTGGAGGTAGAAAACTTGACTATACAAAACAAAAGACTTGCACGAGGGCGGAAATACAAAACTTGGGTACAAACACAAAACTTGCACAAAGGCAGAAACTATGAACAATAAAACAAAAACACTAACTGTGGCATAAATGAACAAAACTTACTTGGCAAAGAACTGTGACATGACATGAAGTGGAGGGATCAAAAAGTGCCAGGACGCCAGGACGAACAACAGAAACAGACAGATTTAAATAGTGACGTGATCAGTGAAAACAGGTGCGTGACAAGACAGGTGAACAGGTGCGTGACATGACAGGTGAAAACTAATGGGTGACCATGGAAACCAAACCAAACAAGGAAGTGCAACCAGGAACTAAAAAGAGCCCAAAACCCAAGCAAAACAAAAACATGATTAACACAGACATGACAGAAACTAGAATATCAAGTGTTGCAAAGCTGTGTCATCAACACTCATAAGTATAAAAAAACTACTTTTTTAAAGTAATAATTTCTTATTTCAAGCATGAAAAAAAAAATCATGACTTTGACACAATTGTGTCTCATAATTAAAACAGATGACAGCCAAATGGACTTTGCTGTTTTATTTTCAATGAAACAATAGAAAATACGTACTCATATAGTAGTACAGTTGTTATTAGTGAGAATATACTTATTTTAAGGTATTTTTGGGTTCATTGAGGTTAGCTAATTTTACTTGTTTTGGAAAGTCTTGACAAGCCACATTTTCTTATTCTATTGGCAGATAATTTTGCTTAGTTCAAATAAAATACCCCTAATTTTTGTATTTTTTTTTTCTTGTTTTTGAACACTGACTTTTTGCAGTGCAGTGCAGGTTTTTACATACAATAACATAATTAAAGCGTACCACATGGTAACTTGAACAACCATCGTCCTTACTAATGCAACTGTTTTAAGCGTTCTAACACCACAGTCTGACTTGAGTTTGAGTTTGTGTTTATTTGGAACACGCACGCATACAACATGATACATCACCATTTCCGGTTTCTCTATTCAACATGTTCGAAAAAGAGTAGAAAGAAGCACAAGCCTATTTAATCCTACCCCTTTTCCTTAACATAGCAGTTGCTAAAACGTTTGTTCACTTCCTGTTCTCAATTTATTCACAATATACTCCATAAGTAATAACAATAAAAATAAAT
The DNA here is from genome assembly GCF_033978785.1 of Entelurus aequoreus. NCBI lineage: Eukaryota > Metazoa > Chordata > Actinopteri > Syngnathiformes > Syngnathidae > Entelurus > Entelurus aequoreus. The sequence continues at coordinate 16,823,397 of NC_084755.1, forward strand.
AAATAATTAGTGAAGTAAGTTATATTTCATATGGTGAAATTATCTAGAAAATGAACGCATGGAATAAATACATTCAGAATGTTTATCATGGTTCTTCTATTAGTATAGTACTATTAAAAAAAAAAAAAGTTAAAGTACCACTGATAGTCACACACACACACACTAGGTGTGGTGAAATTACCCTCTGTATTTGATCCATCCCCTTGTTCCACCCCATGGGAGGTGAGGGGAGCAGTGAGCTGCAGCGGTGGCAGCGCTCGGGAATCATTTTGGTGATTTAACCCCCAATTCCAACCCTTGATGCTGAGTGCCAAGCAGGGAGGTAATTGGTCCCATTTTTATAGTCTTTGGTATGACTCGGCCGGGGTTTGAACTCACGACCTACCGATCTCAGGGCAGACACTCTAACCACGAGGCCACTGAGCAGGCTATTATAAAGTTTTTTAAATGTCTTTATTTTTGTAATTGTTATGCCATTTACCCACACAAAAACCCAGATCTTTTTAGCTCTACAGTTTAAAAGACCACCACTTGTGGCATCTTTTCTTCCATCTTCCCTCGACGCAAGGCTCGTAACATTAATGCATTTATGTCATCGACAAATCGCCGCAGCCCTACTGCGTAAACCAGGTGCTCTTAACCTATTGACCCTAAGACCCAACCTTTCCACTACAAAGGGGCCCGGGGGCCACTTAAATATTAACACGCAGTTAGTCATCTTACTCTTGATTTTAATGGTGTTCAATAATTACAAATTGCATGTAAACAAACCCATCCATCCATCATTGTACAAAAGCCAAAACCAGTGAAGTTGGCACGTTGTGTAAATGGTAAATAAAAACAGAACACAATGATTTGCTAATCCTTTTCAACTTATATTCAATTGAATAGACTGCAAAGACAAGATACTTAATGTTCAAACTGGTAAACTTTATTTTTTGCAAATATTAGCTCATTTGGAATTTGATGCCTGCAACATGTTTCAAAAAAGCTGGCACGAGTGGCAAAAAAGACTGAGAAAGTTGAGGAATGCTCGTCAAACACTTATTTGGAACGTCCCACAGGTGAACAGGCTAATTGGGAACGGGTGGGTGCCATGATTGGGTATAAAAGCAGTTTCTATGAAATGGAAAAGGTTCAGAGAATCTGGAGAAATCACTGCACATAAGCGGCATGCCCGTGACTTTCGATCCCTTAGGCGATACTGCATCAAAAACCGACATCAGTGTGTAAAGGATATCACCACATGGGCTCAGGAACACCTCAGAAAACCACTGTCAGTAACTACAGTTGGTCGCTACATCTGTAAGTGCAAGTTAAAACTCTACTATGCAAAGCAAAAGCCAATTATCAACACCCGGAAACACCGCTGGCTTCTCTGGGCCCGAGCTCATCTAAGGTGGACTAATGCAGAGTGGAAAAGAGTTCTGTGGTCTGACGAGTTCACATTTTAAATAGTTTTTGGAAACTGTGGACGTCGTGTCCTCCGGACCAAAGAGGAAAAGAACCATCCGGACTGTTATAGGCGCAAATTTCAAAAGCTAGCATCTGTGATTGTATGGGGCTGTATTAGTGCCCATGGGTTAACTTACACATCTGTGAAGGCACCAATAAGGCTGAAAGGTACATACAGGTTTTGGAGCAACATATGTTGCCATCCAAGCAACCTCTTTTTCATGGACGCCCCTGCTTATTTCAGCAAGACAATGCCAAGCCACATTCTGCATGAGTTACAAAAGCGTAGCTACGTCGTAAAATAGTGCGGGTACTAGACTGGCCTGCCTGTAGTCCAGACCTGTCTCCCGTTGAAAATGTGTGGCACATTATGAAGCCTAAAATACGACAACAGAAACCCCGGACTGTTGAACAACTTAAGCTGTACATCAAGCAAGAATGGGAAATAATTCCACCTGAAAAGCTTCAAAAATTGGTCTCCTCAGTTCCCAAATTTTTACTGAGTCTTGTTAAAAGGAAAGGCCATGTACTTTTTTGCAATGTGTTGCTGCCATTAAATTCTAAGTTGATGATTATTTGCAAAAAAAATTAAGTTTCTCAGTTCGAACATTAAATATCTTGTCTTTGCAGTCTATCCAATTGAATATAAGTTGAAAAGCATTTGCATCATAGTATTCTGTTTGTATTTCCGAATACACAACGTGCCAACTTAACTGGTTTTGGGTTTTGTATATCTAACTACGATTAATTGCGATAGATATAACTATGAACAATAAAATATTTTAATAGTTTGACGGCCCTAGTCTTTACATCTGAGGGGTCCACAAATTAAGCATGAATCCTTGAAAGACACATTATGACTTATTTGTGCATCCCTAAGTACCGTATTTGATTGACATAACGAGTGCCGTGCTACTGGGATCGATAATGAGAAAGATGATAAGTGTGTTTGCAGTTGATTTCCTCTTACACATATTAGTCTCATCTACAATTCATGTCTGCAGTAGTTTTTATGGTGTAAAGTTCATAGTTTGTCTCATTATTTAGCTATAGATGTCCCTGTTGTTCAGCATTGTTTGCTAGCGATATCAAGACTCAGTATATGTTGTTGAGCGTACCAGCGATTTATTCATCTACTTTATTAATATTATTAAGGACATTTTTTTGATGCGAACAAATTTCACCAGACGCTGTAATGTGGTCATCCCTGTCGAATAAAGCACTTGGCTTTTCTGCACAACAACAACAAAAACAACTAAACTTTTAGTTTCTGTTTAAAAATCGTTTTTAAACAGAATTGTTGGTCCAATCCAAAGATTGTTGGATTGGACCAACAATCAAAATATTTACTATTAGGACTTAACATGACGTTAATTTACTTGCACAACCATGTCTTCGTTGTTACATTTATGCATAGCAACAACAAAAGAACAAAAAACTAATGTGATCTCTTGTCATTGCTTTCTGTTTAGTTCGGCCATCAAACACGACTAATATAACTGGATTGCATCACAGAGAGTTTCTCAAATGAATCAAATGTTCAAACAAACATTTTACAAAGTGATCACTGCAGACACGAGCATGGTCCGAATGTATTTCACAAGATGATGTAAGTGATATTTTTAAGAGCCATTTCCTTCGACACACTTTTGTTTTTCCCTGACTTTATTACCTTTATGAGCCACTTCTTTCAGGACTCCATGAAAGCTCTTTCTAATCTCTCTATTCAAACAACTGCAACACCCAAGAACAAAACAGAAATACGACATTTTCCACTCTAACTCTTCACTCACTCTCACTTGTTTTAAGGCTATGCTCTAGCTCAGGGGTGTCAAACTCATTTCAGCTCAGGGGCCACATGGAGGAACATCTGTTCTCAAGTGGGCCGGACTGGTAAAATCATGGCATGATAACCTAAAAATAAAGATAACTTCAGATTGTTTTCTTTTTCGGAAAAAATAGCGCACGGACATTCTGAAAATGTAGATATCAATGCTTTGTTTTTTGTTTTTTTACACTTACCTGGTAGCATTCTGTCTTTATTTGTCATTATTTATACTTTATGAATAAACTATGTGATAATGTTCATCAGTCAAATAGGTGGAATTGAGTCTAGCAGAAATTCAAAATGCTCCCATTGTTGGTCATTTTTAATCTATCAGAAGATTAAATATGTATAACAATATCATAATCAAATTGCAGGATATTATTAATGTAATTTACTCATTTTCCTCAACTTATGTACTAACATCATGTGGTTTATTATGTGCATATATGTGTGTAGCATCATCTACAACAAAACGTGTGAATTTGGACTCATTTCATAAATCACACATGAAGGTAGAGGGGGATACATATTATTAACATCCATGTTACAATGGATGTTAGGTGTAGCTCCACCAATGGCATTAGTTTATATTGTAGCGTCCAGGAAGAATTGGTGCTGCAGGGAATTCTGGGAATTTGTTCTGTAGTGTTTATGTTGCGTTGCGGTGAAAATATTCTACCAAAATATGTTTGTCATTGTTGTTTAGTGTGGTTTCACTATATGGCACATGTTTATGACAGTGTTGGCGTTGTTCATACGGCCACCCTTAGTGTGACATGTATGGCTGTTGACTAAGTATGGCCTTCATTCACTTATGCGTAGTGTGTTTAAAGTTAAGTTGCTCGTCTTAATTGTTAATTTCCGGACATAATGGAATCCTGGCTTGAATTTGTCAACCATAGACCATATTTAACATATCCATTGTCATGACTCCGGTGTGTAGTGAAGCATGTATAGCAGGGGTGTCCAAAGTGTGGCCCGCGGCTAATTTGTTAACGGCCCACGACATATTTTTTTAAGAATACTATAACAAAACAAAAAAAACGTGGAATAAAAGAGCAAACAGGTGAAATGTAACGAGAAAAAGTTGCAATGTTGACTCGAATTACATCAAGCTGCCATGTAGCCTGTTTTTCTGTAAAACTGCCATTGCTCAAAAAAGAATAAAAACTTATAAGCAATTGATAGATATGCAGTTTATCGAAAGATTGAAGCGTTGAAAGTAATATTAATATGTATTGATGTATGACTTTTTTTTTTTAACACTTTTATGAATGGCGGCCTTTTGGATCCCCAAGATCAAAAGTATTGGTGTTATGAATGATATACACTTTTAAAGCTCCAATGACTTCACATCAAATATTCAATTTTTTAAAACGTTTTGGGGAAAATATTGCATATTTCATGTTTTTGCCATAAAAAATAGGGTTCATCTTTTTTTATTTAATTTTTTAAATTTTTTAAAGGGGGTATAAAACATAAAAAAATTAGTAAAACTTGATGTTAACGGTGATATCTGAAGTTGATCTATATATATTTAAGTCTTGAAAGTAAAAAATATATATATGACAAAATTTTAATACATTAATGACTGGGAACCTTTTGGGTGCCCAGGACCTTTAACATTCACCAAAATTAAAAGGGAGCCCTAACGGTTTGGAAATAAAAAAAATATCAAAATGGCCCCTGAATGCTTTGATTTTTCAGTGTGCGGCCCTCAGTGTCAAAAGTTTGGACATGCCTGATGTATAGCTATCACTCATCCTATAGGGATGCTATTTGAAATAAATGTACTTGATATGTCTCCATGGAGACAGCGATTAGTGACTTAAAAGTAGTTACAGCACTGCTGACTGCGGACGGACTTTAGCCTCTTTCTGAGGTTGTTTCAGTGTTATAACATCACCTTTATCTTTAATTTTAAAGCCTAAATGCGTCCGTTCTCCTTTTTCTGTCTACACACAGTGTCTGTTTGTACACTACCATTCAAAAGTTTGGGGTCACATTGAAATGTCCTTATTTTTGAAGGAAAAGCACTGTACTTTTCAATGAAGATAACTTTAAACTAGTCTTAACTTTAAAGAAATACACTCTATACATTGCTAATGTGGTAAATGACTATTCTAGCTGCAAATGTCTGGTTTTTGGTGCAATATCTACATAGGTGTATAGAGGCCCATTTCCAGAAACTATCACTCCAGTGTTCTAATAGTACAATGTGTTTGCTCATTGGCTCAGAAGGCTAATTGATGATTAGAAAACCCTTGTGCAATCATGTTCACACATCTGAAAACAGTTTAGCTCGTTACAGAAGCTACAAAACTGACCTTCCTTTGAGCAGATTGAGTTTCTGGAGCATCACATTTGTGGGGTCAATTAAACGCTCAAAATGGCCAGAAAAAGAGAACTTTCATCTGAAACTCGACAGTCTATTCTTGTTCTTAGAAATGAAGGCTATTACACAAAATTGTTTGGGTGACCTCAAACTTTTGAACGGTAGTGTAAGTACTCCATGATTGTGCACTGCCGAACGTACTCGTCTGCATGACACGACGTGACGACGACGACGACGGGTGGGGGACCGGTACTTTTTAGAGGCGGTATAGTACCGAATATGATTCAATAATATCGCGGTACTATACTAATACCGTACAACCCTAGTGCAGAGTCACTTTTTAAGGTGAAAGAAAGAAAAATAAAATGATAAAATTGAAGTGTGATGGATTTTATTTTACAAAGCTGTTCCTCGTGAAGCTGGAAATTTAACTGGGATACCTTTTAAGGGCTTTTGTTTAGAGTGTCCGCCCTGAGACTGGGAGGTTTTGAGTTCAAACCCCGGCCGAGTCACACCAAAGACTACAAAAAATGGGACCCGTTGCCTCCCTGCTTGGCACTCAGCATCAAGGGTTGGAATTGGGGGTTTAATCACCAAATGATTCCCGAGCGCAGCCCACACTGCTGCTCACTGCTGCTCACTGCTCCCCTCACCTCCCAGGGGGTGAACAAAGGGATGGGTCAAATGCAGAGGACACATTTCACCACAACTAGTGTGTGTGACAATCATTGGAACTTTAACTTTAACTTTTGACCTTGGACAAAATGTGTAAACAAGTACATTACATAGACAAGTCCGACTTCCACTTCCTGCCAGGTGGGTCGGTTACAGTTGTTTTGGTTCTGTTGTACCATCGCCATTGAAAGCGAAACAGGAATTGCAAAGCGGCGCATTGTGTGCATCCACAGACAGGCCCTCTTCACTAAAGGCGCCACTTGCCCCTAAAACATTTGTCTCCGCAGCTTTCAGGCTGGCATTAATAAACCCATAAAGGGGTCTTTATGTCACTTTTTGGAGTCAACTTTGATGGGATGAATGCGTGGGCTGAGCCTGAATGCAGCGCAGCTGGGTGTGAGCCGGGCGCTGGTGACAGCGGGTATCGGGGCACGAATCCCGTGGCAGAAAAGGGCATCTTTGTTTGGCCCAGGTGCTCAGTGGATGCACGGCCCTCACATCCTGCACCAGCTCATTCATTATGCATGAGGCGTACATTTGAAATCATGAGCTTCCTGTCAAAAGCCAGAAAAGACCAGCCCCGGCCTGGTTGCTCGAGAGGGAGAATGGAAGGGGAGCACTTTTGAAAGCACTGAAAAGACTTAACGTGACGGCCATTGTGACTCGGACCAGCATTAGAAACACATTAAAGTGCCGTATTACCAAGACACAAACAACTACCTGCCGTCCGTACAATACCGTTGTTGATGACACACCTTACTAGTGTTGTCCCGATACCAATATTTTGGTACCAGTACCAAAATATTTTGGTACTTTTCGGTACTTTTCTAAATAAAGGGACCACAAAAAATTGCATTATTGGCTTTATTTTACCAAAAATCTTATGCAACATTAAACACATGTTTCTTATTGCAAGTTTGTCCTTAAATAAAATAGTGAACATACAAGACAACTTGTCTTTTATTAGTAAGTAAGCAAACAAAGGCTCCTAATTTAGCTGCTGACGTATGCAGTAACATATTGTGTCATTTCTCATTCTATTATTTTGTCAACATTATTAAGGACAAGTGGTAGAAAATTAATTATTAATCTATTTGGTAACACTTTAGTATGGGGAACATATTAACCATTAATTAGTTGCTTATTAACATGCACATTAGTAACATATTGGCTGTAAATTAGTCATTATTAAGTACTTATTGATGCCTTATTCTGCATGGCCCTAACCCCAACTCTAACCCTCTAACCCTCTAACCCAGGGGTGGGCAATTAATTTTTACCGGGGGTCGCATGAGCAACCCAAGCACTGCTGGAGGGCCACATCGACAATATTTCAATTAAATTTTGCTCAATATTATTTTTGATATATACCGTAAGATAAATAATAATAATTAATAATAATAGTAATACTTCAACATAGTGTGTGTAACAGCATTCCATGACTAATATAAATAAATTAACATTAAAAATAAATGACAGTAAAATAAGCACACATATGACTGAGGAGTCATAGTGTAACTTTGTGTGGTGTTTGAGTTATCCGGCCGTAAACGCACCAGTGGTTTAGTGCTATGCGTGTTGGTGACAGATGACAAGTTGGTTTTGGCCTGGTTTGTACGGCAGAAAATGACTAGTTTTTCGAGATAGAATTGTTTTACTCATGTTTTTGGTGTGGTTATGTCCGAATATAAACAGTTTTGCTCAATAAAGTGATCGATATAATTCCTGTCCTCGAAGCATCTCGATAGACGTTACAATAATTGAACGGTGTTCAATTGAACGGTGTTGACGAACACCGTTAGGGCCGCTTGTTGTCACTGTCACTCAAAGTTGCATTGCAAAATTACATAGAATAAATATGTTTATTTTGTTTAGAATTCAGATGGGATTTGATTTGGTGCGCAGCATATATTTGCTGCGCGCAGCAGACGCTTGAGCAGTGCGCAATTGCGCAGGCACGCACCTTAGAGGGAACGTTGCTTTGCAGTCCATGTCTTGTTGGAAACATGCCATTCGTCATCAACTTTTCTCTTTTTAGCGTCTCGGGTGTAAACCGTGCATAGCTTGTCGCTGCATGTGCACCTTCACTCGCAGGTTACACACGGACACACGCCCATAAATAATACTTTTCAAAATAAAAGCAGCACAGTTGTATTGCGCGCACGACATAGATGTTTTTTCAACTTTATTTTGTAATTCACTCACAATCACGCACACGCATACGTCCACCCGGAAGTAATACAAATAACAATTTTCAAAACAAAAGCAGCACCATTGTATTGCACACTCGACATAGATACTTTTTCAAATTTATTTTGTAATTTATAATTGGCCTCACGCGGGCCGGCCAGGGACGCACAAAGGGCCGGATGCGGCCCGTGGGCCGCAGAATGCCCAGGTCTGCTCTAACCCTAACCCTAACCAAATAACTCTTAATTAAGTCTTTGTTGCTTAGAATATGTTCCCCATACTAAAACGTTACAAGCTTACATGAACACATCGCGGTAAGTAACGTTAGTAGATATTATATCACCGTAGGCTGATGTTAGCTTCCCTGCTATGAATCACTGTCAAGTGTACATGGTGTGGGGACATTTATTAACACACTGCAGCCTCATAGAAAGACAGACAAAGACACACACACACACACACACACACACACACACACACACACACACATGCATAGAAACACCAATCAGAAGTGCACAGTGTGTTCCCAGATGCAGCCCACACCTATCAGTTTATGGTTTGCGTAAAGGCTAACTTGTTATTTTCCTCTGTAATCTCTGCTTACTGAGCCTATGGTGCTGTTAAGTTATTGTGGCTCAATTTGCCTTAATTTTTTTTATGTTAATGTATTATTATTTAATATATATTATTGTTTTAGTTGCTTAAGAGATATTCCTGGCTCTGAATTTGCTCATTGCTATTTTTATGTTTTTGTGCATTATTTGTTGCAGTCATCATTAAACGAACAGATTACTCATCAGTTACTCAGTACTTGAGTAGTTTTTTCACAACATACTTTTTACTTTTACTCAAGTAAATATTTGGGTAACTACTCCTTACTTTTACTTGGGACGGCGTGGCGAAGTTGGGAGAGTGGCCGTGGCAGCAATCTGAGGGTTACTGGTTCAATCTCCACCTTCTACCAAACTCGTCACGTCCGTTGTGTCCTTGAGCAAGACACTTCACCCTTGCTCCTGATGGGCCTGGTTAGCGCTGTGCATGGCAGCTTCCACCTTCAGTGTGTGAATGTGTGTGTGTGAATGGGGGAATGTGGAAATAGTGTCAAAGCGCTTTGAGTTCCTTAAAAAAGGTAGAAAAGCGTGATACAAGTACAACCCATTTACCATTTACCATCTGCTTACTTTCTGTTTCAACATGTTCTATCTACACTTCTGTTGAAATGTAATAATAATTTATTCTTCTGTTGTTTGATACTTTAAATTAGTTTAGGATGATACCACAAATTTGGGTATCAATCCGATACCAAGTCGTTACAGGATCATACATTGGTCATATTCAAAGTCCTCATGTGTCCAGGGACATATTTCCTGAGTTTATAAACATAATATATAAGAAACATATCGCTGTAATCATAGTAGTATCGACTAGATACGCTCCAGTACTTGGTATCCTCACAGTGGATGTTAGATGGGAGACCGGGCTTTCTGCTCCGCCGCTCCCAGTCTGTGGAACGCTCTCCCTGACCACCTGAGGGCACCGCAGAATGTGGATGCTTTTAAAAAAGGCTTAAAAACCCTTCTTTAAAAAAAAAGCCTTTTTTTTAGATATATGCATACTAGTTTTAGCTATTTGGCTGTTCTATTTTTATTTTTATTTTTTTATTATCTTTTTATTGTATTTTTTTTTAATACACTGTAGCACTTTGAGGTTGTTTACTCCATGCAAAGTGCTTTTTACAAATACAATCTATTATTTGTATTATTATTATTATTATTATTAGATGTAGATCCACCAATGGCGTTTGTTTATATCGTAGCGTCCCGGAAGAGTTGGTGCTGCAGGGAATTTTGGGAATTTGTTCTGTAGTGTTTATGTTGTGTTGCGATGCAAATAGTCTCCCAAAATGTGTCATTGTTGTTTAGTGTGGTTTCACTATATGGCACATATTTATGACAGTGTTGGCGTTGTTCATACGGCCACCCTTAGTGTGACATGTATGGCTGTTGATTAAGTATACACTTCATTCACACCTGATTGGTGTGTTACAAGTCAAGTTGGTTGCCCTATTGGTTAATGATTGGACATAATGAAATGTGGTCTTGACTTTGTCAACTATAGACAAGTTTTTACTCATCCATTATTATGGTTCTGATGTGCTATGATATGGGGCTGATACTTAAAATAATCGTGCTTGATTTATTTCCCATGGGGACAAGGATTGGTGATAGTGAAGTATTTGCAACAATGCTAACTGCGGACAGACATTAGCCGCTAGCTAGCTGGCCATGTCTTAAAGCACCTCTTCCTGAGGGCGTTCTGCATGACACGACGGGTTGGGGACCGGTACTTTTTAGAGGCGGTATTGTACCGAATATGACTAATTAGTATCGCGGTACTATACTAATAATGGTATACCGTACAACCCTATACCTTACCGTATCTTAGATTTGTCCGGCGTTTAACTGTCAAGGCAAAAAAGACTCCCATGAGAAGAAGCGATTACAGGAGGATTACAATAATCTATGGGAGGAAGCGTAACCTCCCTCAAGCCTTTGTGACTCAGCAAGTACAATTAAGCCATTTTGTTTCACTGCGTGACTGTTCTTTGGCATTATCTACACCGGCTCTCAGACCGGGCTCCCCCTCAGCCTTCTCATCAGTGCTGCGGTTCCCTAGGAAACCGCTCAGTCTCCCGGAGTCCGGGGTCAGAGGGGTCAATGCCTAATGATGTGATCAGACTACTAGAGTTACGAGGGCTGTGGATCTCAACCTAACTCTCATAGACGCATGTTGGTAGTATCAATGTCAGAGAGTGGCGTGTACGCATAGTTAATCAATCATGTTAAAACCAACCGGCCCCTAACCAGCGGGGTGTAGCACCTCCACGAAAAAAAGATCATAAGCTCTAATAAGGAGCATAGCCCGGAGCCGCTCATCCCTGCAGCGGTAGGACCCGCTCTCAAACAATTGTCCCACTCTGGGGCACTCCAGGTGGGCACATTAACCATTACAGAGACGTTTCTGCTGACCGTCTGGGGATGGAGTGGCTTGAAATGATCAGCGAGGGGAATTTTGACACAGCCGGGGGTAGACGGGATTTGTGGGGTGAACACCGCCCCCCTTCGTCAGGGTTTACGAGGATGAGACCGTATAGCAGCTTAGGCAAATCCCTGAGTTGTGATCCTGCTCAGAAGTGACATTGGAAAATATTCATAATGATACCAGTCCAATACAGTGGAAGCTCACACCAAATGTGCAACGGTTGAGTTTGGAGGTCAACCATCATCAGGCTTTTTGTTGTGGGACTTAAAGTTACACCATCATGTTTTTCACTTACCGTATTTTCCGGACCATAGACCAGGGGTCGGCAACCCGCGGCTCTAGAGCCGCATGCGGCTCTTTAGCGCCGCCCTAGTGGCTCTCTGGAGCTTTTTTAAAAATGTATGAAAAATGGAAAAAGATGAGGGAAAAAAAAAAGGTTTTGTTTTAATATGGTTTCCATAGGAGGACAAACATGACACAAACCTCCCTAATTGTTATAAATCACACTGTTTGTATTAAACATGCTTCACTGATTTGAGTGTTTGGCAAGCGCCGTTTTGTCCTGCTAATTTTGGCGGTCCTTGAACTCACCGTAGTTTGTTTACAAGTATAACTTTCTCCGACTTTCTAGGACGTGTTTTATGCCACTTCTTTTTCTGTCTCATTTTGTCCACCACACTTTTAACGTTGTGCATCAGTGCACAAAGGTGAGTTTTGTTGATGTTATTGACTTGTGTGGAGTGCTAATCAGACATATTTGGTCACTGCATGACTGCAAGCTAATCGATGCTAACATGCTATTTAGGCTAGCGATATGTACATATTGCATCATTATGCCTCATTTGTAGCTATATTTGAGCTCATTTAGTTTCCTTTAAGTCCTCTTAATTCAATTTATATCTCATGACACATGTAATATGGCTTTTAATTTTTTGCGGCTCCAGACAGATTTGTTTTTGTATTTTTGGTCCAATATGGCTCTTTCAACATTTTGGGTTGCCGACCCCTGCCATAGACCAATCACTGCCGATGAATGGTCTATTTTGTTGAATCTTTTTTCATATATAAGGCGCACCGGATTATAGGGCGTGTTACTGGAGTCATATTATTATCATTTTTTTCTGAATGTAAAACACTTCCTTGTGGTCTACATAACATGTAATGGTGGTTCTTTGGTCAAAATGTTGCATAGATGATGTTTTACAGATCATCTTCAAGCCGCTTTCTGACAGTCGCTTCCGGATGTCAAATCCCTGGAAAAGACGCCTTCTTGGTACCACAGGGTCACAGATCACTTTATCAAAAAGGAACGGAGGGTAGAATTTACGTATAAATAAACCAACACATTTTATGATGTAGGCCGAAATTGAGCTTGCCCTCCTTGAGAGACCAGCATCCGCCACGGGATGAAACGCCACAGGTTGAACCAAATGATGCCATAAATGAAAAGGGAAATGAGTGTATTGGGGCAGCACGATGCCACAGGGGTTAGTGCATGTGCCTCACAATACGAAGGTCCTGAGTAGTCCCGAGTTAAATCCCGGGCTCAGGATCTTTCTGTGTGGAGTTTGCATGTTCTCCCCGTGACTGCGTGGGTTCCCTCCGGGTACTCCGGCTTCCTCCCACCTCCAAAGACATGCACCTGGGGATAGGTTGATTGGCAACACTAAATTGGCCCTAGTGTGAGAATGTGAGTGTGAATGTTGTCTGTCTATCTGTGTTGGCCCTATGATGAGGTGGCGACTTGTCCAGGGTGTACCCCGCCTTCCGCCCGAATGCAGCTGAGATAGGTTCCAGCAGCTCCCGTGACCCCAAAAGGGACAAGCGGTAGAAAATGGATGGATGGATGGAAATGAGTGTATCCATGGTGACAGCTGGTATAGCCACAAAGGCGTTATTTAAATAGGGCGGTCTGCACCACTTTTGTATTTGTTATCAAAAAATCTTTTAACATTGTCCGGTGAGCAATGTTCCCTCTAGTTTTTCATGTGTGTGAGTAAACGCAAAAACTCCCTGAGCATTCAGTGGAGCCCATGTGAGCAACATCAGACGTACACTGTGGCTACACCAGCAGCACACCTGTCCCAAACCTGACTAAATAACAAGTTAAATCTCCATCCATCCATCCGTTTTCTACCGCTTGTCCCTTTCCGGGTCGCGGGGGGTGCTGGAGCCTATCTCAACTGTCCACCTCATCGCAGGGCCAACACAGATAGACAGACAACATTCTCTTATTATTATAATCAAATGACAGCAGTCATTTCCATGAGGTTATTTTCTAATTTAAGTGTTTAGGCCCACTTACAATGACAATTAAAAAAAAAAAAGTTTTTCATGAACTGTGTACTTGTATTGTTTGTCTGGGTGGAGGTCCTGCTTTGGAAATAATGTGTACCCCTTTCAGACATTGCATTTAGTTCCCATTAAAACATTCACATGTTGCACAATGAGATGTAAGCAGGGGATCAGGTGTACATTCCTGCAACTTCATGTTTGTAAAAAAAATATTTTTATTAGTATTTATTTAATATACTAACAGCAGTTCATGATTAATATTTATAAATTAAGATTCCTAATAAATGACACTAGAATAAGCACATATTTGATTGGTAAATCATAGTGTAACGACCTGGAATTACACTTTATGTGTGGTGTTGGAGTTGTCCGACTTTTTGTGTGGCTGTAAACGCATCACTGGCTAAGTGCCATATGTGCATGTGTTGGCGCAAGTGAGAAAGAGCGAGCGGCTGCTGTTGATATAACAAAGTTGGTTTTGGTCTGGTTTGTACTGCAGAAAATGACCAGTTTTGCTAGATATAATTGTTTTTACTGATGTTTTGGTGATGTGTTTATGGCCGACAACAAAGAGTTTTGCTCAGTAAAGTGATCGATGGAATTCATGTCCTCAAAGCGTCTCGACAGACGTTACAATATTTGAACAATGATGACGAAAACTGTTTTCTCTGTCATGTCCGTGTCGTCGAAAATTGTTATGCGCTTATTTTTTTATTTGATTTTGCGCGTGGCATAGATTTGCCGTGCGCAGAGGACGCTTGAGCAGTGCACAATTGCACAGGCGCGCACCTTAGAGGGAACATTGCTGGTGAGGTATCCTTATAGTGAGCATTTTCAGTTTATTTTAGTTTTATTATTCAGTGGTTAACGTCTTCTTCTTACACTTGTACGACAATTATTGTTGGGGAAACCACCTGTTACAATAACTAAATGTTTTATGATGGCAACAATTTGGGCCTTGGGCAAATGTAATTGTTTTTATGACCATAGTACACCTTTGCAATCAGTAAGAAGTAGGGCTGTCAAAAATGAATAAGTTAACTTGTGATTAATCATAAAAAAATATCGCATTATTCATGTATATATGCAGATTAACCACACCATTTATTTTGACTATACATTCTCCTTTACCTTAACCGTGTTAACCTGAAAGGCAAGTGCAGGTTTTTATACGGTCAGCGATCAGATCAGTGTAAAGATGAATGAGGAGACTACGACCGGTTTGGTCACTGGCAAATGTCATTCCAAAATACACCCTGATTGGACTTTATATAATACTGTTACCAAATTTTGAGGAGAAGAAATGTAGTGAATTTATGTAAAACATGACATTCTGTCAATAAAATTACAAAACCCAAAACCAGTGAAGTTGACACGTTGTGTAATTCATAAATAAAAACAGAATACAATGATTCACCAATCCTTTTCAACTTATATTCAATTGAATAGACTGCAAACACGTTTCCCCTTTGCATCAGTCCATCTAAGATGAACTCGTATCTGGGTGTTGTTGACAAATGACTTTCGCTTTGCACAGCAGAGTTTTAACTTGCACTTACAGATGTAGCGACCAACTGTAGTTACTGACAGTGGTTTACTTAAGTGTTCCTGAGCCCATGTGGTGATATCCTTTACACACTGATGCTTTTTGATGCAGTACCACCTGAGGGATCGAAGGTCCATAATATCATCGCTTACGTGCAGGGATTTCTCCATATTCTCTGAACCTTTTGATGATATTACGGACGGTAGATGGGGAAATCCCTAAATTCCTTGCAATAGCTGGTTGAGAAATGTTGTTCTTAAACAATTTGCTCATGCATTTGCTCACAAAGTGGTGAACCTCGCCCCATCCTTGTTTGTGAATGACTGAGCATTTCATGGAAGCTGCTTTTATACCCAATCATGGCACCCACCTGTTCCCAATTAGCCTGTTCACCTGTGGGATGTTCCAAACAAGTGTTTGATGAGCATTCCTCAACTTTCTCAGTCTTTTTTGCCACTTGTGCCAGCTTTCATGAAACATGCTGCAGGCATCAAATTCCAAATGAGCTAATATTTGCCAAAAATAACAGAGTTTTCCAGTTCGAACGTTAAGTATCTTGTCTTTGCAGTCTGTTCAATTGAATATAGGTTGAAAAGGATTTGCAAATCATTGTATTCTGTTTTTATTTACGATTTACACAACGTGCCAACTTCACTGGTTTTGTACATTTATGTCCAAATATTGCTTTGTTTTTTTAAATTAATGTAAGTTATGCAAGCCAGTACAGCTTGTAATTAATCATAACTAATTCAAATCTAAAAGTGTGATTAGTCTAATTTAAAAAAGTAATCATTAGACACCACTACTAAGAATACACAACTCAATGTAAAATTACTTTATTTTTTACATGTACAGCAAAATGTGTTACTTGGCAGTGTCGTAGAAGTGCACTGCATTGGATTGTGCATATGTGTATCAACTAACTAGCCCAGATTTTTTATAACCGAGCCTTTTCCTTTTTGGCTGTTTGTCTGAGGCTCGTGATGAAAGCTTGCATATGCCACCCACTGTTAGATTTAATCATGAGCTGCTCATACCACAGGCATCAGTCCCGAAAAAAAACCCTGTTTGTTTACGCTTATTAAGATAATGATGAGATGTGATGCAAGTGTAAGCCACTGGGACACTATTGTTAATTTTTTTAATGTTTTTATCTTATTTTTTATAAATGGCTGTAATGATAATGTCAGTGAGGGATTTCTAATCACTGTTCTGTTAGAATTGTTATTAATATTGATCCTCTTGTTGATATTATTCATTTTTGTTTGACTACTTTTGGATTGTTTTGTGTCACGTTTGTGTGTCCTCTCAATTGCTCTGTTGATTGCTATTCTGAATGTTGCTTGTTGTTTGGTTGTGGAATTGGAATTGTTTTATTATGGTATTATTGTGTATTATTTTGTTGGATTTATTAACAATGAAAAAAAAAAATACAATAATTAGAGATGTTCGATAATGGCTTTTTTGCCGATATCCGATATTCCGACATTGTCCAACTCTTAATTACCGATTCCGATATCAACCGATACCGATATATACAGTCATGGAATTAACACATTATTATGCCTAATTTTATTGTGATGGCCCACTGGATGCATTAAACAATGTAACAAGGTTTTCCAAAATAAATCAACTCAAGTTATGGAAAAAATATGCCAACATGGCACTGCCATATTTATTATTGAAGTCACAAAGTGCATTATTTTTTTTGAACATGCCTCAAAACAGCGGCTTGGAATTTGGTACATGCTCTCCCTGAGAGAGCATGAGGAGGTTGAGGTGAGGGGGAGGTAGGGGGTAGCAGGGGGTGTATATTGTAGCGTCCCGGAAGAGTTAGTGCTGCAAGGGGTTCTGTGTATTTGTTCTGTTGTGTTTATGTTGTGTTCCGGTGCGGATGTTCTCCCGAAATGTGTTTGTCATTCTTGTTTGGTGTGGGTTCACAGTCTGGCGCATATTTGTAACTGTCATGATCCGTGGGCCGGATCATGTTTTTGTGTTTTCTGTTAGTTTTGGACTCCTTTTGTTATTGCTTGTGCACCTGTGAGTTTGTTTCGTCACCATGGTTACTTATTATTTTCACCTGCCACTTGTGTTCCCGACGCGCACCTGTTTGCCATCACTGACACTTTTTAAACCTGCCTTTTTGTTCACTCGTGCTGTTCTCCTTGTTTGCGGTAAGCATCAGTCACATTTTTTGTATTTCATGTTCCCGACTCTTGTGCTAAGTGTTAGCCTTAGCTTCCCGTGCGTTCGGCACGCTTTTCTTTTGCTTGTTTTTCTGTTTGGCTATGATTTATGTTAATTAAACCATCTCTTACCTTCACGTTTTTGTCCGGAGTGTTCGTGTTGCACTGGAGGAACGATCCCGCACAAATATGCGACCCTCTCGGGACAGAAGGAGAACAGCATACAGTTCCTCCGCCACGAACTTCGAGAAGCTGGACTTAGGTATGTGGTTAGATTTGGAGGCAATGGAGGCGGAGACTCTCCGCTATTCCCCCTTGGAGCGCCAGGACCTGATGTGGGGTCCTAATGGAAAGTTGATCCCACTCAACTCCGTATGGCCCGAGGACATTGTCGCGCCACCGCAGTACCGGACGCGTCAGCAAAAACGGAAGCCAGCCAAAGAGGCTTCGTTTCGCCGTTATGACGCGTCGCTCCCGCAAGCTCCTCCCCCGGACCGAAGCAAGTTGCAGCCAGACCAGTATTCCTCGCCGCCAAAATTAGGTAATCCCATCACACATTTTGCTAAGCAATTCACCGATTGGGCTGTCAATCAGCTGGAGACCCGCACGGATGACGTCATCCCGCCCACTGTGGATGACGTCAGAGACGAAGATGTTTTTTTAAATTCTTCTGACTCTTTCTGTCAGCAACCTCCTAAAGACTTTAATTATAAAATTAAACATTATCAGGACATTATTTTGAAATTTAGATGTCAGCCACAGTCTCCTTCTGAGTGCCAAGCTCCGCCCCCTAGGACTCTAGCCCCGCCCACGTCAGTGACTTTTTCCTCTCATCCTCCCAAAAGACCTCAGGTGGGGGATGGGAAAAGACATTTTGGACAATTTAGAGGGGAGGATTTTGCCCCCCTCCTGACCTCCCGCCACCCACCCTTAAAGACTGTTCCAGTCCGCAAGGAGCGCGTCTGGTATCCGCCCCTTGAGGGGGGTGGGGGGGGTGGGGCCGGGAGCTGTGCTGGTGGGGCTGCTCGGCTGCGCCCAGCCAGGCAGCAACCTCCATCCCGGCCGCCACCACCAGTCTTTCGGCATGCTAAGCCGCTACCCCCAGCTAGACCACCTCCGCCATGCTCATGGCTAACCTCTGCCCGGGTGGGCCTGCAGACGCCACCATCTTGTTCGGTGGGCCTGCAGACGCCACCATCTTGTCCGGTGGGCCTGCAGACGCCACCATCATCTCCGGTGGGCCTGCAGACGCCACCATCATCTCCGGTGGGCCTGCAGATGCCACCATCATCAGTTCCTGTACCTGCTCCTCGGCTGGCACCTGTGCCTGCTCCTCGGCTGGCACCTGTGCCTGCTCCTCGGCTGGCACCTGCGCCTGCTCCTCGGCTGGCACCTGCGCCTGCTCCTCGGCTGGCACCTGCGCCTGCTCCTCGGCTGGCACTTGCTCCTGCACCTCGCCAGGCACCGGTACCTGCTGCTCGCTAGGCACCGGTACCTGCTCCTCGCCAGGCACCGGTACCTGCTCCTCACCAGACACCGGTACCTGCTCCTCGCCAGACACCGGTACCTGCTCCTCGCCAGACACCGGTACCTGCTCCTCGCCAGACAGCGGTACCTGCTCCACGCCAGTCAGCGGTACCTGCTCCTGCAACCACGCCTGACTCGCCGCCTGTACCTGCTACCACGCCTGACTCGCCGCCTGAACATGCTACCACGCCTGACTCGCCGCCTGAACCTGCTACCACGCCTGACTCGCCGCCTGAACCTGCTACCACGCCTGACTCGCCGCCTGAACCTGCTTCCACGCCTGTCTCGCCGCCTGTACCTGCTACCACGCCTGCCTTGTCCACTGCGTCCAAGCCTGCCATGACGGCGCCGACGCGCCCGCCTGTACCTGCTACCACGCCTGCCTTGTCCACTGCGTCCAAGCCTGCCATGACGGCGCCGACGCGCCCGCCTGTACCTGCTACCACGCCTGCCTTGTCCACTGCGTCCAAGCCTGCCATGACGGCGCCGACGCGCCCACCTCCCCGTCGACCACGGATGTGGCCGCTCCGTGGTCGTCCGCCTCGCCAAGTGCGCCCACCTCCCCGTCGGCCACGAATGTGGCCATTCCCTGGTCGCCCTCCTCGCCGGCTGCAGCGGCGTTCCACTCGCCGCCGCCACTTGACTTTGCCTCGGTGGATTCGGGGACACTTGGCTTGGCGACCCACCTCCAAGTCCTCCCTCCGCCCGCCCGTGACTTTTGACCCTGCTTGTTTTTTTTGGGGTTTTTTTTGGACATCTTGTATCTGTCCTTGAGGAGGGGGTACTGTCATGATCCGTGGGCCGGATCATGTTTTTGTGTTTTCTGTTAGTTATAGACTCCTTTTGTTATTGCTTGTGCACCTGTGAGTTTGTTTCGTCACCATGGTTACTTATTATTTTCACCTGCCACTTGTGTTCCCGACGCGCACCTGTTTGCCATCACTGACACTATTTAAACCTGCCTTTTTGTTCACTCGTGCTGTTCTCCTTGTTTGCGGTAAGCATCAGTCACGTTTTTTGTATTTCATGTTCCCGACTCTTGTGCTAAGTGTTAGCCTTAGCTTCCCGTGCGTTCGGCACGCTTTTCTTTTGCTTGTTTTTCTGTTTGGCTATGATTTATGTTAATTAAACCATCTCTTACCTTCACGTTTTTGTCCGGAGTGTTCGTGTTGCACTAGAGGAACGATCCCGCACAAATATGCGACCCCCACGTGACAGTAACAGTGTTAAAGTTGTTTATATGCCACCCTCAGTGTGACCTGTATGGCTGTTGACCAAATATGCCTTGCATTCACTTGTGTGTGTGAAAAGCCGTAGACATTGTGTGACTGGGCAGGCACGCAAAGGCAGCGCCTTTAAGGTTTATTGGCGCTCTGTACTTCTCCCTACGTCCGTGTACACAGCGGCGTTTTAAAAAGTCATACATTTTACTTTTTGAAACCGATACCGATAATTTCCGATATTACATTTTAAAGCATTTATCGGCCGATATTATTGGACATCTCTAAATAAAATAAAAGATAAAGAGTTTTTATGGTTTTAATGACACTTCCATACAATACACAGGAATGTAGCAAACACAAAAAAAAAAAACACTGCAGACGACCACACAGAAATATGAAATCCAAGTATTTAGCACGCAGCTGTGGATGATACTATCCTGACAAGCGGTCGTATTGAAAAAATCATTCGGGTAAAGTGACATTGATGAAATGGGTGCATCTAATTTGGCAGATTCCAACAGGAGAGACAGGATCTGGCTGGTTTGGCAGCCTGCTGTGGTTTTGTCTCCCATCCCACATTATAAGACAGCTATCCCCATAGGCCACATTTCCAGTCATAAGACCCAAAAAGAAAGGCATCAGTCACAGTTTAATGGATCCTGGCTTATGGTGTCCGAGGCTGGGTGCTTGACTCCGGGTTGTTGTCTAGAGCTGCATACGTCTTCTTCCCTTGTGACCCCCTTACTTATTTGTGCCTGCGGGCAACGCCCAGCATGGGGGCCACACACCAGAGAGCCGGCCCTTGCTGTGTCGTGCTACTTATTGGCATCAATTTTGTCAAATTAGCAACCAATCTGAACTCTTGTTCTTTGAAAGGGTCTCTAATCACACTGGGAGCATGACGGATCATGCTGGAGTTTTCAGCGACTTAGAAGATGAAACATTCATGCCGTTTAAGGTTGAGGGAAGGTCAGCACCTTGTAAAATATCGACACATATGTAGATCACCAAATATATAATACAGTACTTAATTATCTAGTTACTATCTCCATAATTTCTAAGTGAATAGAAAATGAAAATATAATAATTAAGGCTGTCAAACGATCAAAATATTTAATCAATCAATCAATCAATCAATGTTTATTTATATAGCCCTAAATCACCAGTGTCTCAAACTCATAACTAATCGTGATTAATCGCAGAAATATATACTTTTTTGTCATTAATAAGTGTACTCTAGACAGATATTTTTAAAGTTTTTTAAATTATGGACTTGCTTCAGTAGCACAATATTTGTCCTGTATATGTAAAAGATGTCTCAAAACCTCATCAGGAGTCCCGACAAAACCCGAAAATTGCAGAAAATGCATATTTTTTAAAAACTTTTTTTCGCTAAAATGTCGTAAGGGGAGACCCTCACACAAAAAATGTTAAAACGGTCATGCTTCAGCAGCACAATACTGGTCCTCTAGTTGTAGGAGATGTCTCAAAACGTCATAGTCCCGACAAAACCCGAAAATGGCAGAAAATTAATATTTAAAAAAAAAAATGTTTCGCTAAAATGTCGTAAGGCACAAAAATAAAAATAAAAACGGACTTGCTTCAGCAGCACAATACTGGTGCTGTTGTTGCAGTAGATGTCTCAAAACGTCATCAGGAGTCCCGATAAAACCCGAAAATGGCAGAAAATGCTTTTTTTTTTTTAAACTTTTTTTTGCTAAAATGTCGTAAGGGGTCCTTACACAACAATTTTAAAAACTGACTTCCTTCAGCAGCACAATACTGGTCCTGTAGTTGTAGGAGATGTGTCAAAACCTCATCAGGAGTCCCGACAAAACCCGAAAATGGCAGAAAATGAACATTAAAAAAAAAAAAGAATTCGCTAAAATGTCGTAAGAGGTGACCCTTACACAAAAATTTAAAAAACGGACTTACTTCAGCAGCACAAGTCCTGTAGTTGTAGGAGATATCTCAAAACGTCATCAGGAGTCCAGATAAAACCCGAAATTGGCAGAAAATGCATATTTTTTGATTTTTTTTCCCGCTATGTCGTAAGGGGGGGGGGGATTTAAACGGTCATGCTTCAGCAGCACAATACTGGTCCTCTAGTGGTAGGAGATGTCTCAAAACCTAATAAGGAGTCCCGACAAAACCCGAAAATGGCATAAAATGCATAGTTTTTGAAAACTTTGTTTTGCAAAAATTCCGTAAATGAAAGAAAATTCATATTTTTTTAAAACTTTTTTTCGCTAAAATGTCGTAAGGGGAGAGGGACCCTTACACCAATTTTTTTAAAACGGACTTGCTTCAGCAGCACAACACTGGTCCTGTAGTTGTAGGAGATGTCTCAAAACCTCATCAGGATTCCCTACAAAACCCGTAAATGACAGAAAATTTATATTTTTTAAAAACTTATTTCCGCTTAAATGTTGTAATGGGGGACCCTTACACAAAAAATTTAAAAAATGTACTTGCTTCAGCAGTACAATACTGGTCCTGTAGTTGTAGGAGAAGTCTCAAAACCTCATCAGGAGTCCCTACAAAAGTTGTAAATGACAGAAAATGTATATTTTTGGAAAACTTATTTTTGCTAAAATGTCGTAAGAGGGGACCCTTACAAAAATTTTCAAAAACTGACTTGCTTCAGCAGCACAATACTGGTCCTGTAGTTGTATGAATTTCTCAAAACCTCATCAGGAGTGCCTACAAAACCCGTAATTGACAGACAATTAATATTTTTGGAAAAAAAATGTTCGCTAAATTCTTAAAAACGTTCATCCTTCAGCAGCACAATACTCGTCCTCTAGTTGTAGGAGATGTCTCAAAACCTCATCAGGAGTCCTGACAAAACCCAAAATGAAAGAAAATGCTAATTTTTGGAAAACTTTTTTTCGCTAAAATGTCGTAAGGGGGGACCCTTACACAAAATTTTAAAAAAAAACGGACTTGCTTTAGCACACAATACTGGTCCTGTAGTTGTAGGAGATATCTCACAATGCCATCAGGAGTCCAGACAAAACCCAAAAATGGCAGAAAATACATATTTTTTAAAAACTTTTTCGCTAAAATGTCGTAATTTTTTACAAAATTGTAAAAAACAGACTTGCTTCAGCAGTACAATAATTAATGTCTCAAAAGGAGTCCCTACAAAACTCGTAAATGACAGTAAAACAATCAAAAATTAAAATTTGTAATGGATTATAAACTCAAAAAATATTTTACCACATAAAAACGTTGCTTTTTTTTAATCTAGAAATAATATTGTTAGTAGATAAAAAAGAAAAGAAAACATATATATACTGTAAATAATATGTACATGTACTGGATACAGAATTTTTTTCCCCATGCATTAAGAAACAAAAAAAAAGCACGATTGTCTAAAATGTTCATGTCCACGCTATTTTAAATTTTAAATGTAATCAAACAAAACAGATTGCTGTCAAATAATGTCTAATAATAATACAAATAATAATAATTAACTAATAAATAGTTTTAAAGTAAGGTTAATGTAAGGTGTTTTTAATAATTATTATGTAACAAAAAAAGGCATTACCATGTCCATGCCATTTTTTATTGTCATTGTTAATAAGCAAAAACAGATTGTTGTCAAAAAACAACAACAATAATAATATTAATAATAGTTACAGTTAAGTTAACAATAAATTAAACGTGAAGGGCAAGCGGTAGACAATGGACGAATGGATTAAGTGTGTGTTTGTGATCATAACAATAATAATTATATAATAAAAAATACTTTATCATTTGCTACATATTTATTATTTGTATTTGTAATAACACAGCATAATTTAATTGTGTTAGGTGAGAATTATAATATACGGTATATACATTTACGGGGAAACTGTTAACAAGAACATATTAAAGTCCACCTTTATTTTTTATAAATTACAACAGTCTTAAAATAACATTTGTAATGTATTAAACTCAAAAAATACTTTACCAACAACAACTTTGCCTTTTCTTATCTAGAAATAATATTGATAGTAGGTAAAAAACAAACAAACATGTATGTACTGTAAATAGTATGTACATGTACTGGATACAGATTTTTTCCATTTAGTAAGAAACAAAAAAAACATGATCGTCTACAATGTTCATGTCCATGCTATTTTTAATTTTAGATGTAATCAAGCAAAACAGATTGTCTAATAATAATACAAATAATAATAATAAACTAATAAAGTTGACAATAAAAGGTGTTTTTGTGATCATAACAATAATAATTATACAACAAAAAAATGCATTACCACCCATGCTATTTATTATTTTCATTGTGAATAAGCAAAAACAGATTGTTGTCAAAAAACAACAACAATAATATTAATAATAGTTACAGTTACAGTAAACAGTTAACAATAAATGAAATATGAAGGACGAGCGGTAGAAAATGGACGGATGTGTGTTTGTGATCATAACAATAATAATTATATAATTTAAAAAAATACATTACCATTTGTTATATATTTATTTATTGTATTTCTAATTAACACCGCACAATTTAATTGTGTTAGGAGAGAATTATAATATAGAATCAACTGATCTTGTGTTGAACAAAATGACATTTTCAACATTAAGTTATCTTCACCCTATTCCACCCCATTGTATTTTATCAGTTAAACACACAAAAATAGGTTAATAATAAATCAACCCAATAGTTTGTGTTTGAACAAAATGTCCCACATTGCATTTGATAGCAAATAAGCTATAAAAAAAAAAAAAAAAGTGCCGGGTAAACAGACCTCAGTTAGCCTACAAATTATTATGTAAAGTGACTTTATTGTGGTTACAAGTACATGTTATGTACCATAACAGAGCGTCATAATTACACAGTGAAGCGGGTTCTATAGCCGCCACTGTGGGACCAAGGAGCTGCTATCTGATCATAGGCACCACTTAGTGGGGACCTGCTGGGACTTCTGTTTATGTATTAACAGAGGAGCAATAATGAGCGGCGGCCTCTCACAGTGCATGAGTCAAATCAAATTCCTTCGCCAATTAGAAGGAGATTTAGTCGAGGCCTTCTGCGGCACACGGGCTAATCTTCTTGGGCGATCTCAAGAAACCGCCTCTTATGTTCTCACGGAGCACTGGTGCTCGCGCCCGCCCTGGGATTTGTTTCTGTTTTCATATGTTTCTGCAGCATCGGGAGGCTGGAGCCACTCGGTGTGTGAGCATCCTGCTTGTGGAACAAACCTGGCAAATGGCCCACTCAGGACATTTGACCCTGAGGAGTTCTCCTTCTTTGTGTGTGTGTTTTTTTTTAACACTTTTCCTTTAGCTGGGGCTAAAAGGCTCAAAAAGGGTGGAAAGCAAAATATTTTTATAGGTCTCCTGGACGCCAGGTTGCATAAAAGGTTCCACTAGCGTTTGCATCAAACCTGCACAGTGGAGACCACAAATTCTGTTTTTGTTGCCATAAATATATATATATATATATATATATATATATATATATATATATATATATATATATATATATATATATATATATATATATATATATATATATATATATATATATTCCATTTACTGGACTCTTATAAATTCAAATGAGCTGGGAAATCAGGGTTTCTCTTAAACAGAAAGCTAAATACATTAGACAGATTCCATTTATGGATTAATACCAGAGGTGGGACCAAGTCATTGTTTTGCAAGTCACAAGTAAGTCTCAAGTCTTTGCCCTCAAGTCTCGAGTCAAGTCCCGAGTCAAAACAGGCAAGTCCCAAGTCAAGACTGGAAAGTCTCAAGTCAAGTCCCAAGTCCTGCATTTTAAGTTTCGAGTCCTTTCAAGTCCTTTTAACCACAGACTAATATATTTACACAGATTGTGTATGCTTTTAAAACGCTGTATTTATTTATTAAAACAAGTGCATTTAAAATTGCAGGGACTGTATCCCTGCAGACTGTATTGATCTATATTGATATATAATGTAGGAACCAAAAATATTAATAACAGAAAGAAACAACCCTTTTGTGTGAATGAGTGTGAATGAGTGTAAATGGGGGAGGGAGGTTTTTGGGGTTGGTGCACTAATTGTAAGTGTATCTTGTGTTTTTTATGTTGATTTAATAAAAAAAAAAATAGTAATAATAATTTTTTGTATTTTTTTATTTCTTGTGCGGCCCGGTACCAATCGATCCACGGACCGGAGTGGACCGCGGCCCGGTGGTTGGGGACCACTGTGTTAAAGTATTTGGCAGAGGTTTTTATCCAAAGCGACATACATAAAAAATACATATAAAACAATCACTGTAAGAATGTAATACAAAATATCAATACAAAGTGTCAAGACATAATAAACTCTGCTGCTGCAGCAACAGAGATACAGTCTATAAGATATATAGATATCTAATGTATTCATACATTGTTTATGTAGAATATACGCATGTTTATATAACCTAATCATATTGTTTCTTCAACTTAAAAATAGCTGACTGTTTTTCCCCCCTTCTCTGGGATTATATTCCCAGTTTTGATCTCGGACGTCTGGTCACTTATAGCATATAAGAATATTTTATTACTGTTAAACTATTAATAATAAAACACGCCAAAACATGTGTCCTTTATCATAACTACACGTGTGACAAAAAAGCGCGTGAAAATCAGTGGTATTCAGTGAGGTAAAATGAATTAAATGTGCTGACAGTTCATTGCTCCTGCCAAATGAATTGCACTGAGTGGAGAGGATCACCACTCCAAGATGGCGGCCCCGCGTCTCGTCTGCGCCAGTAGGCAGTAGCGGTCGATGCTGCGTACCCTTATAAGATGTCTATGGTTATAACGTTAGCAGTGAGTTTACAGCCTCACTGATTTAAATACACAGCAAATAAAAGTCACGTTACTTAGCCAATAAACGTTAGCTTACATTCAAAACTTACCGGTCTGTTTGCAACTTCAAATGTCGAACGAAGTTGGAAGTTGTTGCAATTCGTTTTTTGTTGACCAAGTCGTAGTTTTAATACCCGAACAAAACTATATTTGACGTAATTTTTCCTCACTGGCGCGTTGTTTGAGAGCTATTCTACGTTGGTTGTTCTGCAATTTGATTGGGGATGAAAACAATGTGGATCTAATTTGATTGGCTGTTGTACTGACTGACACACACGCTGAGAGAGCGCACACTCCCTGACAGACACACACACGTACACTTTGGAAGATACGGAGCGCTCCCAAATAACTTTTTAATCGTTGGGTTTTGGGGAAAGTAGCAAGTCTTGTCAAGTCAAAAGGCTCAAGTCCAAGTGAAGTCACAAGTCATTGATGTTCAAGTCCAAGTCGAGTTGCAAGTCTCTTTACATTTTGTCAAGTGGAGTCTAAAGTCATCAAATTCATGACTCGAGTCTGACTCCAGTCCAAGTCATGTGACTCGAGTCCACACCTCTGATTAATACTTAATGGGCGTTGCACCGAGCCAGCTGTGCTTAGAGAAAGTGTTTCCCACACATTCATTTATTTGTGGCGGCCTGCCACGAAAGAATTACATCCGCCACAAATTTAAAAAAAAAAATAAATAAATTAAAACAATTTTTTTATTGTTTTTTGTCCTGTCCAGCTTCTCAGGCAAATCATATAGTTGATGTAGATGCCCATATAGGCTGTTCAGATTTACTTTACAAAAGAGAAGTGTAGGATACTTCTCTTGTTGCCTTATTTGTATTTGACCACTACTGTTTTCTGTTTATTTGTTACTGACTGTGGCAGGACACCTCTGCCTCTGTTTCACTTTATGTTGCTGGTAAATAATATGGTTGTAGTAGTAGGCTAAAGTTAAATTATTTAGTATGCACTAATTAAAGGGGCAGAGCTTTAAGAGACATTTTAGCTTTTATATTTTATATGATATATTTTTTGTAAGAACCACAATTAATAAATATATTTCAGTGAATAACTTATTGTTCAAATCTGTATATAAATATGTACATAAAGTGTTGTAATTATATTGTAAAATGGACGGATGGACGTTTAAAACAAAACTGTTATTATTAATTAGTAAGTATACATTTTTTGAGCCTTTTTAGAGAAAATCATATCATTGTAGTACATTATGCAAATTACTCGATGATGTCATGGTGACCACGCCCATAGCCACGCCCCCACCGCCACAGGTATCTTGGCAGTTTATGGGAAACACTGTAGAGGCGTACTGTTAAGTGAATGCAGCACACCTAAATACTGTATGACAGTGCTATTCAAGTGGCCCAATCCGGCACGGGATAAGACCATACCATGTTCAGTTCAAAACTTGGTCGACAAACATTTTTGCAGCAAAACCGTAAACACATTGGCAGATCCTTGCATTGACATGTTAATCTTGCTAGCAAACATAGGACACTGGGGTCCGAACTTTTTGATTTACATAACTGAGACGTTCCTCAAGGCACCCTTTTAAGTCCTCTCTTTTTTTGCAGTTACTAATGTTTTTGGTAATGTGATTTATGTAACTAAGGTGTGTGGTTAGAGTGTCCGCCCTGAGATCGGTAGGTCGTGAGTTCAAACCCCGGCCGAGTCATACCAAAGACTATACAAATGGGACCCATTACCTCCCTGCTTGGCACTCAGCATCAAGGGTTGGAATTGGGGGTTAAATCACCAAAATGATTCCCAAGCGCTGCCACCCACCGCTGCTGCTAACTGCTCCCCTCACCTTCCAGGGGGTGGAACAAGGGGATGGGTCAAATGCACAAAGTAATTTCACCACACCGAGTGTGTGTGTGACTATCAGTGGTATTTTAAATTTAACTTTTGCTGTAGCTTGTTTTCCGTATTTTTCGGAGTATAAGTCGCACCGGCCGAAAATGCATAATAAAGAAGGAAAAAAACATATATAAGTCGCACTGGAGTATAAGTCGCATTTTTGGGGGAAATTTATTTGATAAAACCCAACACCAAGAATAGACATTTGAAAGGCAATTTAAAATAAATAAAGAATAGTGAACAACAGGCTGAATAAGTGTACGTTATATGACGCATAAATAACCAACTGAGAACGTGCCTGGTATGTTAACGTAACATATTATGGTAAGAGTCATTCAAATAACTATAACATATAGAACATGCTATACGTTTACCAAACAATCTGTCAATCCTAATCGCTAAATCCGATTAAATTTTATACGTGTAGTCTCTTACGTGAATGAGCTAAATAATATTATTTGATCTTTTACGGTAATGTGTTAATAATTTCACACATAAGTCGCTCCTTATAGTCTGAAAAATACGGTACTACAGATGCAGTCAGTAGTCATTTGGTCAACTTATTTAGTTATACTTGTGGTGTTCCTCAAGGTTCTATTTTAGGTCCTCTGTTTTTCATCATTTGCGCTATTTAACCAGTGGCCCGTGAGTTCAGTTAAAACATTTTGTGAGACACATTTGTTTAGGAGGCCCTCACAAATAGCAGAGGGCATAGGAATAGTTTCCACTGCTGATGAAATACGTACAGTCGTGGTCAAAAGTTTACATACACTTGTGAGGGACATAATGTCATGGCTGTCTTGAGTTTCCAATAATTTCTACAACTCTTATTTTTTTGTGATAGAGTGGTTGGAGCACATACTTGTTTGTCACAAAAAAACATTCATGAAGTTTGGTTCTTTTATGAATTTATTATGGGTCTACTGAAAATGTGACCAAATCTGCTGGGTCAAAAGTATACATACAGCAACATACATTATCAATTTTGGTGATGTAGAAAAGTTACAATCAAATCAAATTAGCTTCATGGCATGGCCTCTTAACTTCATGTGAGTGATTATGATTGACGACACCTGTTGACGTCTCTGAGCCCATTTAAATAGGGCTCATGTGATGCAGGCATTAGACTCGGTTACACACGCGACAATGGGAAAGTCAAAGGAACTCAGCACAGATCTGAAAAAACGAATCATTGACTTGAACAAGTCAGTAAAGTCACTTGGAGACATTTCAAAGCAGCTGCCAAGAGAATTTGTGCAGACAATTGTTCGTAAGTATAAAGTGCATGGCACAGTTTTGTCACTGCCACGATCAGGAAGAAAACGCAAGCTATCCCCTGCTG
Source organism: Entelurus aequoreus (assembly GCF_033978785.1). Classification (NCBI taxonomy): domain Eukaryota; kingdom Metazoa; phylum Chordata; class Actinopteri; order Syngnathiformes; family Syngnathidae; genus Entelurus; species Entelurus aequoreus. The sequence continues at coordinate 16,853,754 of NC_084755.1, forward strand.
CTGAGAGAAAATTGGTCAGGATGATCAAGAGTCAACCGAGAATCACCAAAAAGCAGGTCTGCAATGAATCGAAAACTGCTGGAGCACAGGTGGCTACGATGCAAGAAGGAAGCACTTGCTCCACTGCACTCACTCCAACCAATCATCATGGATTTCTCTGTATGATCCTCATTTATCCAGGTCATTGGATTTTTGCCATATATTTTTGCCTGGATTCACAGTCCTTTTTCTTTCTTTGTAGCTTGTAGCTTTGATGAAAGCTACCTAGCTACATGGGTCTAAAAGTAGCGAAGCTACAGGAAAAGCTACTTGTTAAAAAAGTAGCTAAGCGTCTTCAAAGGGTGAGTAGTTTGACATTATTTGACTTTTGTTTAGTTGTGTTCAACTGCGTTTAACTTCTATTTGTACTGTATGACTGTTGGCTCATTCAGCCGCTCGAGTTTAACCACGATAACCGCGGAAAAAGCCGCAACCACCCTTGTCATTTGCCGTAAGCCTTAAAAAAATGACCAACATAGACGGCATGTACATGCCGTGACCGCCCTTGACTTTTTACTTGTTAATGGAGTAGGGATGTAACGGTAAACTGTATAATGATCATTTGCGATAAAATTCCAGACGGTTAGTAATAACTGCTCACCAATGTGGAGACGTGTTATTGTCGAGGCAGGGGGTGAAAATCAAGTACATCAACAGTTTTACTCTCCGCTTAACAATAAAGTAAATATGACACCGGGAATTACCGTTAACCCGGAAACAGAAGTCTCTCTTGGTAACACGGTTTTATGGTTCGCCACAACATGATAATGAAAAGTAAGAGGAATACTGTACTGTAATACATATAAAGCTTAATTTAGGCCAAAAATATGTCAAGTGTGCTATAAAAAAAACCTTTAAAAAAAGCTGTGATATAGTGAAGCCGCAATATTTGAAGCGCAATGTGATGAGAGACGACTGTGTATAAAAATACTTTACTCCCCATGCCTATTTATGAGTACTGTAAGGCGCACTTAAAATCCTTTCATTTTCTCAAAAATCGACAGTGCGTAACCCCGTGTGCCTATTGTACGGCATAATTCTGGTTGTGCTTACCGACGTCAAAGCAATTTTATTTGGTACATGGTGTAATGATAAGTGTGACCAGTAGATGGCAGTCATACATAAGAGATACGTGTAGACTGCAAGATGACGCCAGTAAACAACACCAAAACTTGAAATGTTCCATTGAGAATATAGAACATTACACACGGACATTTAAAAATATGTCAACATTTTATTAGTACAACTTTGGTAAGCTATGAAGCCGCACCGCTTGATGGATTGTCGGCGCATTAGACACACGAGTATTATTATGGTGCGTGTATAACGACCGCAAAATGGTCTATTACCTGGCGTTTAGTTTCGCAATATTATGCAAAACAAACTTTTCTTACCTTCTGGTACC
>NC_084755.1:16860197-16897697 GCF_033978785.1 Entelurus aequoreus
ACGATTTGGAGCGGAATATTCAAAAGATGTTGTTCAGTTGATATTTTCACATACGTTGCGGATTGTAAATATAATTGGATGTAGTTTAAACTCTAACGGATAAAATAAAACACAACTCAGCATTTAAATAGTGTCCATTTTTCCATGATACTGGTACTTTTTATGATTGCAAAATCTTTGACAGCTTGTCTTGTCTTCTTTGGACCCTTTGCTCTCTTTCTCCCGCTTCCTTGAGCGGTCCTGCTCGGCATTCCACTAGTCAAATAATCAAATTAATCAATTTATTTGATGAATCGTTGCAGCCCTACTATCAACTAAACACATCTACTTTGCACAGCTGTGTGTTTTGACCGAGAGTTAGGAGTCATTCTTATTTATTTTCGATGCAAAGTGAAATGAATTAGAAACAAATAGATGATAAAGTGATCATTTAAATGATATTATTGCTTTCAGTGCTGAGTTGCATGGTTACTGTCTCCTCGTATATAAGCACATTGAGGCAAGCGCAACGTATAACTAGCAAGAAGTCAATTGAAAGCAGAGTGAAAATGGCGCACATGCACTCTTCTCGCCTGTAGAAATGGTTCCAACAGGGATTTTGGCTTTAAGATATTTTCAGAGCACCTAAGATAGTCTTTTATAAAAGGAAAACAAGTTGGTAAAACAAACAAAAAACGCAGAGAAATGTTGCTGCTGTGTTAAGGCGGTCCTTTCGTCGAGTGGAGGAGTCAACAACACGATCGTGTTTGCAGTGACCACTTTGTCAATGTCTGTATGAACTTAAAGTGAACTGTAAACGACTTTTTATAATTTATTTACTTTTCTTATCCTCCATATACTTACATATGAGCAGTTTTCTTTGGTAGCCCTCACGTGGAATGGATCTGTTCGTTGTTGTTGTTGTATAGCACAAAATGGTGCTATGTTAAGCATCAAGAAAACAGTGGAAAATAGTATTGTTAAACTAAAAAACCCAAAACCAGTGAAGTTGGCACGTTGTGTAAATCGTAAATAGAAACAGAATACAATGATTTGCAAATCCTTTTCAACCTATATTCAATTGAATAGACTGCAAAGACAAGATACTCGAACTGGAAAACAATTTTTTTTGCAAATATTAGCTCATTTAGAATTTGATGCATGCAACTTGTTTCAAAAAAGCTGGAACAAGTGGCAAAAAAGACTGAGAAAGTTGAGGAATGCTCATCAAACACTTATTTGGAACATCCCACAGGTAAACAGGCAAATTGAGAACAGGTGGGTGCCATGATTGGGTATAAAAGCAGCTTCCATGAAATGCTCAGTCATTCACAAACAAGGATGGGGCGGCGGTCACCACTTTGTGAACAAATGCGTGAGCAAATTGTTTAAGAACAACATTTCTCAACCAGCTATTGCAAGGAATTTAGGGATTTCACCATCTACGGTCTGTATTATCATCAAACGGATCAGAGAATCTGGAGAAATCCCTGCTCGTAAGCAGCAAAGCTGAAAACCAACATTGAATGCCCGTGACCTTCGATCCCTTAGGTGGTACTGCATCAAAAAAAGACATCAATGTGTAAATAATATCACCACATGGGCTCAGGAACACTTCAGAAAACCACTGTCAGTAACTACAGTTGGTCGCTAAATCTGTAAGTGCAGGTTGAAACTCTACTATGCAAAGCGAAAGCCATTTATCAACAACACCCAGAAAACGCCGCCAGTTTCGCTGAAACCGAGCTCATCTAAGATGGATTGATGCCAAGTGAAAAGGTGTCCTGTGGTCTGACAAGTCCACATTTCAAATTGTTTTTGGAAACTGTGGACGTCGTGTCCTGCGGAACAAAGAAGAAAAGAACCATGTGGATTGTTATGGACGCAAAGTTGAAAAGCCAGCATCTGTGATGGTATGGGGGTGTATTAGTTCCCAAGGCATGGGCAACTTACACATCTGTGAAGGCACCATTAATGCTGAAAGTAACATACAGGTTTGGAGCAACATATGTTGCCATCCAAGCAATGTTATCATGGACGCCCCTGCTTATTTCAGCAAGACAATGCCAAGCCCGTGTTACAACAGCGGGGCTTCATAGTAAAAGAGTGCAGGTACTAGACTGGCCTGCCTGTAGTCCAGACCTGTCTCCCATTAAAAAAGGGTGGCACAATATGAAGGCTGAAATACCACAACGGAGACCCCGGACTGTTGAACAACTTAAGCTGTACATCAAGCAAGAATGGGAAAGAATTCCACCTGAAAAGCTTCAAAAATTGCTCTCCTCGGTTCCCAAATGTTTACTGAGTGTTGTTAAAAGGAAAGGCCATGTAACACAGTGGTAAAAATGCCCCTGTGCAAACTTTTTAGCAACGTGTTGCTGCCATTAAATTCTAAGTTAATGATCATTTGCAAAAAAAATGAAGTTTCTCAGTTCGAACTTTAATTATCTTGTCTTTGCAGTCTATTCAGTTTAATATAAGTTGAAAAGGATTTGCAAATCATTGTATTCTGTTTTTATTAACCATTTACACAACGTGCCAACTTCACTGGTTTTGGGTTTTGTATATTAATAAATCTATTGCAGGCTACATATTCCATAGCAACAACAGACAACATCAGGATATCACTAAATATTGTTCATTATAGGAAAGGAGTTAGCTAAATCCATGGTTTAAAATTGAGACACAATATTAAATTCACACCATTAAAGCAACTGCAGACTTAAATTATAGATGGCAGAAAAATATCTGGCTCGCAGTAGTACATTAACTATACCAGGGGTCGGCAACCCGCGGCTCCTTGACCACTCTGATGCGGCTCAGCTACATACATGCCGACCCCCCCGATTTTCCCAGGAGATTTATGGATCTCAGTGTCTCTCATAGGTTACTCCCAGGGAAAAAATAATCCTATTTACACTCTGATTACTAAATAAAGGGCGTGCTGTAGTTGCACTGCAGTAATTGTCCTCTATAGCATTTACATACAGCGTGCCAGTCCAGCCACATGTTACATGTTGTTATTACTTGCACACACAGGAGACAGCAAAGCATACTTACTCATCAGCCACACAGCTTACACTGACGGTAGCCGTATCAAACAACTTTAACATTGTTACGTTACAAATATGCACCACACTGTGAACCCACACCAAAAAAGAATGAAAAACACATTTCTGGAGAACATCCCACCGTAACACAACATAAACACAACACAACCATTACCCAGAATCCCATGCAGCCCTAACTCTTCCGGTCTACATTATACACCCCCGCTACCACCAAATCCCCCCACACATCAACCCCCCCCCCCCCCTCTCCGTGCGTTGGTTGAGCGGAAGAGTTAGGGCTGCATGGGATTCTGGGTATTGGCACCGTCAGTGTAAGATGTGTGGCTGCTGAGTTAGTACGCCTTGCTGTCACTTACGTGAGCAAGCTGAAATTGCATTCTACGTGTGGTCGAGCAGGTACACTGTTAGGGCAGACTGTAGAGGGTGCCAAATGCAGTGTCATCACGCTCTGATATTCGGGAGTCTCCCGGGAAAAATGAGAGGGTTGGCAAGTGTGACGCTATCAAGTGCCATTCAATAGCCATTCATTCAAAACTCGCGGGCTGCACTAACATCAAATTTCCACATCAAAGTTAACCCCTGGTTAACATAGCACAAAGCATTTAAGCTTTGTATGCTGTGTTTTTCATTTAAAAATTTTTTTTGTGGCTCCCATTACTTTCTTTAATTTGTGAAACTTGCCAAAATGGCTCTTTGAGTGGTAAAGGTTGCCGACCCCTGAACTATACCATACCATACCAACTTTATTTATAAAGCCCTTTAAAAACAAGCACAGTTGAAGAACAAAGGGCTGTAGACCACAAAGAAATAGAGGCAAAGGACAGACTAAAAAATTACATTTAAAACAGAAATAAAAATACACATTGAAAAAACAAATGCAAATTACCCAAAGAACAATTTGTTAGATAAAAAACAGTTTAAAAAGTTAAAAACAGTTAAAAAAGTTAAAAGCTAAAAACAGTTTAATTTTTGCAGTTTAACTGCAAAAATACATTTTTTGTAAGCAAATCGCCTGAAGACACAAACACGGCGCATTCGTTAACGTCAATACAATGTTACGGATGCACGACAACATTGTCTTTCATGGCGTAATGCTTACTCTGTGGACCCATACAGATAAAGAAATTACACCCAAATCTGCACTGCTGCAGGTAAATAAACAGTAGCCTTACGGCACCCTAACCACCATCTGAAACCTGGAAGTGCTTCTGGCTTACATGGTTACAACCCAGCAATTAAATGGTACACCTTTATTTAAGCACACAAATGTTGTCACAGGTGAGCAAGCATGCAGGGGTTTTGATTTATGGATTATTTTGAGTCTGTCGGTTTCTGTTAATAAATGTGGGTTTTATGGACATCACAGTGTTATAGTCATTGCATGACTCTCCAACGTTGCACACGTAATCAATCCATTTTAGGAAATTTCATAAGCATTTACTATTTTAGCACCTCCGTTTTAGGCCACTTCTACACTAAGGCTAAGGTTATCCAGGGTGGATCCCACCTTAACTTATCCTTGTCCACACGCACACAGTGCCGTCGTTTAAGACCCCCTGCCACTTCCGTCCGCCGGCGCAACGCGACCTAGTACGCATGCACGGAAAATGTGCACGTCATAGTCACCTCCAGTGTTGCTTTGTGTGCAAGTTCTTAAGTTAAATGTAACTTATTTGAACAATATACAGTGTTGTGGTATTTCAATTACTGGAATCCAGTGTGCGGTAGGGCCCTATTGTAGTGACTCACACCTGAGCCAACATTAATTAATCAAATCTTTAATTGACACGTGAAACTAAACAATGTGATAAAGAACATTTTACATCAATCAATCTAGGGATCTAGATATCTGGGGCCGTATTAATCAGGCTTCTTAGAATTACTCCTAAGAAGTCTGCTAAGAGTTGACTTATGAGTCGCTGAAAGCTGCACTTAAAAGTTAGTTATCAAGCGTCTTACTCACACTTTCAGCGAAGTGTAGGACTGAATCTTAAGTGTCACACTCAGAGCTGAATTACGACATTACTATGTGCCGTAAACGGAATTTTAGGTAACGTCATTTCTGTGTCCATAGAAATTACCAATCACGGAAGGGAATCCCTTGTCTAAGAATAAAGAAATGTCTTAGCAATATTTAAGTGGACAATGGGAGTGTATATTTTAACAATAAACTACAAAATAATACAAAACAAACCAACAATATTGGCAATGAATCAAAAATAAATGTTTCCTTTTCTTTCCACGACGGCGGCCAGGATCCAGCTGCGATGAAGCTTGAGTTGCTTTCAAAAGGGTGAGTTCACAAATAATTGCTGTTGCAACCTTATAGGGATATTGCACTGCAGCCTAGGTGCGTTCTGGTGAGAGATACGTGCGTGATGTTGCTGATGAGTAGACGCCCCTTATTAAATCTGTGACAAAAATAATACCCGCTCTGTCTAAACGATACCGTTTGATCAGCTGCTCGTCATCAAACAAAGCCAGGACATCCTTCCGCTCCCTGAACGTTCGCGCACGTCTCTCTCGCCTCAGTGTCATCCCCTGCTGGCAACTCCTAACCACTTGGGACACCTCTGAAGGTCTCTTAAATATTGTGGAGAGTAGGAGTGATTCTTAGACTTAAGAAAGTTGATAAATAGCTTTTATTGTTAAGTTTGAGAGTAGGACTAAATTTCGCAAATTCTCAGGACTTAAGTGTAAAATGGCACTCTAAGACGCTTGATAAATACGGCCCCTGGTCAGGACATTCCTCACTCTTTTGCCTTCACCTTCATTGTCCATTAGTTTTTGGTGACTTTATATACTCTGGACCTAGACGTTGAGTCCGCGACATACATGGCGGACAATAACTGATACAGTCTGCTTTTCCAGTCCAAAAGCATTTGCCGTTTTCCGTAGTCTTCCCTCGTCGGCCAGGTAATACAAAGCACAGGCTACCTTTTTTTTTTTTATCACATCCATGGGAGCCCGCATTCTCGTTTTCTCCCCTTCGACAAATGGACGGAGTTGTTCAGTAATAATAATAATGGATTCGATTTATGTAGCGCTTTTCAAGACACTCAAAGCGCTTCGCAGAGAAGTGAGAACCCATCAGTCATTCACACCTGGTGGTGGTAAGCTACATTTGTAGCCACAGCTGCCCTGGGGTAGACTGACAGAAGAGTGGCTGCCAGTTCGCGCCTACGGCCCCTCCGACCACCACCCATCATTCATTCATCCACCAGTGTGAGTGGCACTGGGGGCAAGGGTGAAGTGTCCTGCCCAAGGACACAACGGCAGTGATTTGGATGGTAAGAGGCGGGGAGCGAACCTGCAACCCTCAGGTTTCTGGCACGGCTGCTCTACCCACTACGCCATGCCGCCCCTCTTAGTAAGTAGAATTACTGCTGACTTAGACATTCGAAAGTTCTCTTGCCGTCTGAGAAGGGTTGTATCCGAAATAGCTGCAATCGCGCGTTTCCTTCACTTAAGGCAGGGGTGTCCAAACATTTTCCACTGAGGGCCGCACACGGAAAAATTAAAGCATTTGGGGGCCATTTTGATATTTTTCATTTTCAAACCACAACAAAATATTATTTATTTTACCTTCAGGGGTCCCGGGGACCATAAAGGGTCTCAGTCATTAAAATGTTAAAAAAAAATCAGATTATAATTTTTTTTAAATTATTTAACGCTTACACTAAATCTCTATATCAACTTCAAGTTGATATAAAGTAATACAAATTAAAAAAAAATGTTTTATGGCTTTTCTGTCAAAAACAACTTAGTTTTTTTTATAGTAAAACTGAAATATGCAGTATTTAGTAATTAGAGCCCTAAAAGATCAATAACGCAGGACACCATTGATTTTAATTATTTCATATTTTTGAGTAATCACAGTGAAAAGATAAATAAAAAATCACTAAATATATTTGGGATCCAAAAGGTGCCCCACTCATAAAGTGATACATTTTTATTAGGTTTTTCTTTTACTTTCAGCACTTAAGTTATGAGATCAACTTCAGATATATCTGTCGATTTTATGCTGGAACTATTATTTTGTTTGTTTTATGCGCTTTTGTCAAATAAAACGTTGATGTTTTTATGTGGCTACTACACAATATATGCAATATTTACCACATAAAACATTTTAAAGTGAAATATTTGAAGTAATTGGAGCCCTGAAAAGAATTCATTATAACATGGATTTTTTGTCATTATTTTTTTTTTTGAGCAATGGCAAAAAAAAGAAAAATGAAGAAAGACAAAAGAAAAAAAACAGCCTGCATGGCAGCTTTTGTGTCAACATTGCAACTTTTTCTCGTTAAATTTCACCTCATTCTACTTTTTTTAATGTTCTTTTTTATTTTTACAATAGTATTTCCAGAACGTGTGGCGGGCCGGTAAACAATTAGCTGCGGGCCGCACTTTGGACACCCCTGACTTAAGGTATTCATGTGTGATTTCCACAAGCGTCTGTACATGTAGAAGAAGGAGAAACTTGATCATGTCTGGACGAAACGCCTCCTTATTACCAGTTGTTAGCTCCGAATTACGAAACTGCTTGTAATGAAACTGGCTGTGGCGCGTTCTTTCTGACGTCACTTCCTGTGTGGGGCGCGTTCTTTCTGACGTCACCTCCTGTGTGGGACGCGGTCTTTCTGACTTCACTTCCTCTCCGAACGGAGTTTGTAAATGATCGATGAGCCCATACAAAGCTAAGAGCCTAAAATTATCCAAGGAGGGGAACCTTAAACGATGGTGTAGTGTGGCTGACATGATGCTTAGGCTAAATAATTATTTGTTTAAGGAGTTATATGGCTCAATGTAGACAGGGCCTTAGTTAGTCGTCCATTCCAAAAGGTCCGACAAAGGGCGAGTCGTACAGAAACCAAATGTATTGTAATACAAATGATACGGAGGACGATCACAAGCCAGCAATTAGCCTTAATGACAGCCTGATGTCCTGTGTGCCTGTTGGATGACCCATGACCCTCATTTAGGTGAGCACTATAATAGGGGACATTACTCTGTCAGTGTGGGGTCTCGTTCTAAAGGTGGATGGCAAGATGAAAGATGTCCACTCAAGTGGGAGCTGCAGGTGGCACAGTTTAAAAGTCAATGACAGGCAGGTGGAAGGCGGTAAAATGGAATAGACACAGTAGCCAAAACGTTTTCAGCTCACTCGCCGTTCTCTAGAATCCCATCCACAGGCTCTTGTCATCACTGTGTCATTCTCGCATGGATATTCCAAACTGAGCCTGACTTCTGGCGAGAAAACAAGGAGATGGGAGCTGGTCGGTGGGGGGTTGGGAACGGGAGGAAAAGAGCCGGAATTAGCAAATTTAAATAAAGTAAACTTTCCGGCCATCTGGCCAGTGTTCAGGATAGACAAGGGGGAACTCCTTGTAAGTCAGCCTTGCTTGAGTGATAAAGCTGCATTTTAAATGGCAGGAACAACTACGACTAGAAATATCAAGCGTTCATTGAGATTAATTGGCCCTTTAAAGAATAACAATGCTAACAATGATGAGCAATCAGCATCGAGTCAGCGCCCTTCAGATTGATGAGCTGATTAAAATACAGCCTGGAGACAATGGAAATAGATCTAGAGACGCGCATCACGACCCTAGAAAAGTGGCACGTAGGCTGGTTAGGAGGAAATCACATAATTTGAACCCCAAATAAGGCGACCAGGGGGACATATCCCGAAAGCGATCACTCTAGAATTAGGGACAAAACAATGTGTCAACTAAATGATTGATCAGCGTGGCTGTTTTGTCAAAATTCAGCCGTCTTTGCGGCCCCACTCCTCAGGCACTTCCTATAATCAAAGGCCCACCCATGGCTAATTAGACATTAAGCAAACGTCAAAGCGGGAGCTGATTTAAAGCAGCCGTGCACTCTGGACCGGCGGCAAAACAAAAGGACTAGAATGGTGAAATCGGGGGGAAGAGTTTCAGATCAATATTGTGTGTTTGCTAAAACACCGCAGTGGCGGAAATAAATCAGATAGAGGCCGCAGAGAAAAGGATGGGTATTCAGTGCGTTCTCACGGCCCAGAGAATGGGCACACCTGGACTAACAAAGCCCAGGAAGAGGGGAGGGATGAGCACACATTGAGGATTCTCCCACAGAAATACGCAGTCATTGATTGGAATAAGATCCACGTAATTTATTGGAATTTTCTATATAAGGATGTGGATGTCGTACTTCCTGCAACAGTGGCCTCTTTGTTGGAAAAATAATACACTGTTGGAAAGTCCCCAGTTTTTGCATGTTGTTTTGCTTCACAGAGTGTTTACTTTTCCAAGTCATACTTATGGTTTAAACCAATGTTCCCAAATTGGTATTATACTTTGGGCTCATTTTGTCACACGCAGTTGGTTGTTTGTGTCTGCCTATTGACTCACAGCTCTCCACAATAAACGTACAACGTGGGATAGGTTTGGCCAGCAGGCACAAGACATTGATACGACGTTGATTATACATACATGTCCTTTAAAGCTGACTTTAAAACAATGTTGCAAAATAGTTGTATTTGTAAATCGAGACAACGTTGGATCAACGCTGTTGGTTGGGAAATTATACCAAATTTCCCAAAAATCACTACCTGCACTGCAAAAAGTCAGTGTTCAAAAACAAGAAAAAACAAAACAAAAATTAGGGGTATTTTATTTGAACTAAGCAAAATGATCTGCCAATAGAACAAGAAAATTCGGCTTGTCGAGACTTTCCAAAACAAGTAAAATTAGCTAACCTCAATGAACCCAAAAATACCTTAATATAAGTATATTCTCACTAATAACAAGTGCACTTTTCTTGTTAGAAAAAAAAGAGACCCCGAAGGGAATAAGCGGTAGAAAATGGATGGATGGATGTTGAAAAATATTCTTAAATTAAGTAAATGCTAGTGCCATTATCTTGACATAATGATATGCGCTCGGCATCATGATTTTTTTGTTCATGCTTGAAGTAAGAATTATTACTTTAAAAAAGTAGTTTTATACTTGAGTGTTGATGACACAGCTTTGCAACAGTTGATGTTCTAGTTTCAAGCATGTTTTACTCAATATATGTCATAACATTTCAGCTACAAGCTCCAATATCTTACTAAGATAATCTAGGACCAAAACCCTTAAAACAAGTAAAACAATCTAACATAAAATCTGCTTAGTGAGAAAAATTATCTTATCAGACAGAAAATAAGCAAATATCACCCTTATTTGAGATATTTAATCTTACTTAGATTTCAGTTTTTGCAGTGTGACATTGAATCAAAGTTGTCAAAAAGCATGTTGTTTCAACATTGTATTTGTGTTGTAGAATACTAGTTGGCAAATTACCAAAATTCTATGATCAAATCAACATCAGAACCCAACATTGATTGAATGTCGTCAAAAAGCATGTTGTTCCAAAGTTAGGTTTGAGTTGCTCAATGTCAGGATCTAATTCAACAAGTTCTCAACTTGTTGTCAATTTGTAAATCGAGACAACGTTGGATCAACTCTGTTGGTTGGGAAATTACCAAATTTCACAAAAATTGCAACCTGACATTGAATAAACGTTGTCAAAAAGCATGTTGTTTCAACGTTGTATTTGTGTTGTAGAATACTAGTTGGAAAATGACCAAAATTCAATGATCAAATCAACGTCAGAACCGAACATTGATTGAACGTCGTCAAAAAGCATGTCGTTCCAACGTTAGGTTTGAGTTGCTCAACGTCAGCATCTGATTCAACAAGTTCTCAACGTTGTTTTCATGTATTGTGCCTGCTGGGAAGTCATGCAAGCCAGGACACGCAGATATCGAGAATGAGTGTCAGTAAATTAAGTGGCACAAATACGAGAACAAAAATATAAAATAATGGGGGAAGAGATGCTCAGAATGCAAAATTAATTTACAGGATACTGAGAAAAGACAAATTGATGTGAAAAAAATAGTAGCTTGTATTTAAATATAAACCAGTGTTTTAAAAATGTTTGTTATTCTGTATTAATTTGCCGCTTTTAATTTGATATTGTGCCTGTCTTGGTTTTAAACACCGTACCTAATAAATAAATAGCATCACATTACATTCCCTGAAGGTAGCGTGACCGTGGAACCTCCTGTGATTTTTTGCTGAAGGAAAACAAATAAAATTAATCTGAAAATGAAAGATGTGAAAAAAGAAAACATTGAAACTCTAAAAAACAAGATTAGAATCTGAAGAAATTACCGTATTTTCGGGACTATAAAGCGCACTTAAAATCATTTTTTCCCCTCAAAACTCGACAGTGCGCCTTATAACCCAGGGCGCCTGATGTATGGAATAATTCTGGTTTTGCTTACTGACCTCGAAGCAATTTTATTTGGTACATGGTGTAATGATAAGTGTGACCAGTAGATAGCAAACATAAGAGATACGTGTAGACTGCACTATGATGACAATAGGACTCAAGTAAACAACACCGACATTTTATATCTTCCATTGAAAATATAGAACATTACACACGGCGCTCAAAAATCTATCAAAATGCTTTAGTACGACTTTGGTAAGCTATGAAGCCGCACCGCTTGATAGATTGTCAGGGCATTAAACATACGAGTATTACTATAGTGTAAGGTAAGATGTATTATCTGGCGTTTTGTTTCGCAATATTATGCAAAAGCAACTTTTCTTACGTTCTGGTACCTGCTGATCTGTATTTGGGATCTGCATAAATCCTGAAAAATTGCGGACATCCGCCTTTGTACTCTGTGCCGACTTCGTAGTCGATAAGCTTCTTCTTTTTCTCTATCTTCTTGTTATGGGACATTCATCCTCCGCTGTTGCCATTTCTAATATAAAGTAGTGTTAAGTTCTTACTTATATCTGTCAGTAAACTCGCCATGGAAGCGCTAAAACATACCGGTGTAGTGAGTTTACATTATTCACCCAAGGAACTTTGGTTATTGGAGAATCTGATCGGACGGTTTTTCACGGGACACATGTTGTTGTTTCTGGATGAGGAGATGCTGCTCCGTTATTGATTTAAGTAAAGTCTGAATGTCATTAAAACAGTTAGCTCTTTCTTTTGACACTTCTTCCACTCCCGTCCTTGCACACTACACCGCTACAACAAAGATGACGGGGAGAAGATGCTGCCGAAGGTGAGCCACGTAAATAAGACAAAAAAAACACAAAACGGTGCATCCGGAAGCGACTGTCAGAAAGCGGCCTGTAAAACATAATCTATGCAACATTTTGACCAAACTACCACCAATACATGTTATGTAGACCACAATTTTCAATTTAGAAAAATATAATAATAATATGACTCCTTTAATGCGCCTTATAATATAAAAAACCTTATATGCGCCTTATATATGAAAAAAGACCGAAAATAGACCATTCATCTGCAGTGCGCCTTATAATCCGGTGCGCCCTATGGTCCGGAAAATACGGTAAAAGCTCAAAAGCTATTTTTCTAATTAATATATGTCAACAAGAATATTGAAAATACACCATAATACTAGGATGATTGTCTGGGAAGTAATCAAAAATTGTCACAAGCTTTTACAAATTAACTGCATAAGGATTTTGCAGCAGCATGAAACTACTTGACACACGCAGGTGCATTAACTCGACCCAGAAGACTGCAATGTTGCTAGCAAAGATGATGTCATCATGAGCTATCCGGCAGGTTTTCTGTATATCTGCTGTCCTACATAGCGATCAGTCTGCATTGACGCAGGGTCTCCGGTCTGATGAACGCTCTTACCAACGCCCCTTTCTCTCACTACCCAACCACACACCCTTTCCCTCTGTGAATCACACCGTCATTTTTCACTCTCAGAGCTGGTTTCAATTTGAGCCCCTGCGCAAAGTTAATAAGTTTGAGATAAATTCTGCCGGGCCTGACTGGAGCTGATTTGGGGCGGTGTACACTTTCGCCCAGCCTCCTTCCTTGATTAGCTCCTAACTTCACTGGCATAGCACAAAGAGCGAGTCTGTCCCCCACACCCTCCCCGACCCCTAATGCGGCGTGACCCCATGCAGAGAAGCCTGCTATCGTTACTTCTGTGAGAGTTCAAGTTACAGGTGAGTGAGATATGAAAAAGACAATAGTCGAGCCGTCCGTAGAACTATTGAGGATCTCCGAGCAGGCGGGGCTGGAGTCTCACTTTAAAGAGCTAAACATCCATCCATTTTTCTACCGCTTATCCAAATGATAAGAATTTTCCTCCCACTTGGACAAGAGACAGGACAGCATTGTGCTAAAAGTCCCATTATTCATCGTCAAAGAGCGTGGCTTGCCAGTTGCCACACATAAGTGGCAGAGCCATTTAGTTAAATAAACCTCACCCCGAGCTAATATTCGTCCATCCGTAGCCTTTGCCGATGGCCGTGATGTTGGTAAGCACCCGTCGGGTCGTCATTAACCACCTGGAAATGACTATAGAGCCTTTCTGCTTCCCCACGGCATGATTGGAGGCTACCCCCAGAAACTGAACTCAGAGGCCAATTACAGCTAATTTAAGACTAAAGCAATTTGGCCAGATTTTTGGAAATTACTGTAGAGGTCTTGTTGCTGTCGCCCAACACAAACGAGAGTGGGATATTTTGACAGGTTTTTACCACAAACCGGTTCACTGATACTCGGGAGGCAAAGGTTACACGGTGCCTAATATCCATGTGTTGATTGGGGCTAAAGTCAGGGGGTTAAGGAAGGTCTAGTTAGCCCGGTTCTGAATTACCACAGAGAGAGGTTAAGCAAAACAGCAGGCCTCCGTCCCACCTGTCCACCAATTACAGCTACATAAACACGACGGCCGGCCGGCTGCATGCACATGCATAAAATAAATGGACGTAGGTGGTCGGACTTCCCCAATTAAGGACTTTGACAACTGGAGACGAACTGAAAACGTTCAAGCCAAAACGTGAGCATAAATCAGATCGTCTCTTGGCTTTGCTGTGAATTGAACTGGTCCCCGCATGTATCCACTAACCCTTTACTCTCTGCTGATCTCTGGCCCCTGGCAGTGTTAGCACGACTCGCACAGAATGTCCAGACAGGAAGCTGGTCAGACGGCGGTTGGCATGAGCCTCTGTTGAATCTTTTCAGCTAGGTGCGAGGAAGACGCGGTGACATCACCGTTGTGGGTTGGTTATGCTGACGACAGCGAGGAGGGAGGGGACGGGCCGTGGGTCTATTTGTGGGTCGGCTTAAAAACGCTTCAATCGTTGCCCCCTGCCAGTGAGAATACCTCGGTTTGGGGGGCGCAAAATATTTGTAGAAAATAATAAAATATTATTACTTTAACCAGGGTTTGAGTTCGATCCTGAACTTTGAGGGAGTCTTATCAGCTTGTACAGTATTTGAATGAACACAAACAAACACATCAGGGGAAAAACTATAGAAATTAGACTTGGATCTACTTTAGAGCCGGGATTCTTAACCATTTTGACCTTGGGGCCCAACTTTTCCACTACAGAAAGGCAGAGAGCTCACTAAAATGTTAACGCTGAATTAGTCATTTTATTCTTGATTTTATTCATATTTAATAATTGTATCTAACCTACTTACAGTTTAATACAGGAGTGTCAAACGTATGGACCGAGGGCCGGATCAGGAACAGGTTTTATTCTACCCGCGCGATGAGTTTGCTAAGTGTAAAAATGAACCTGAATTTTTTTAATGAAATAAACAGCTGTTCTAAATGTGTCCACTGGATGTCGCAATAGCAATTTTTTGTATCTTTGTAGATGATGCTACATATGTAGAAAATATACCACATGTCGAGGAAAATGATCAAACTACATAAATAACATACTGCAATTTGATTTTGATATCATTTTTGTATCTTGATAGATTGAAAATTAACACCTATACATTATCACATAATGTATTCTGAAAATATAAATAACGACAAATAAAGATAGGATTCTATAAACCGCAACATGCAAGTGTAAAAAAAACAACAACAACATTATAATTTGTACATTTTCAGAATGTGCTTGTCCTATTTTTAAACAAAGAAAACAATCTGAAGTTGTCTTTATTTTTAAGTTATCGTGCCGTGATTTTACCAGTCTGGCCCACTTGGGAGTAGATTTTTCTCCACGTGGCCCCCGATCTAAAATAAGTCAGGCTGACTACAAAAATGAATACTAATCAAATATACTGCAAAAGAAGAAGATCATAAAAACTGATGAAAATATGAGTACATACACTTACAAAATGCTAAAACAAATTATTCTAACTAAATAAACTAAACATGTTTCAAAAATAAATAACATAAAATAATAATAATCATATTTCTTAACCAATTTAAAGTGTAAAATGAAAATACAGCTTCACCACTTTACTCATAATTTTTGCGCTTAAGAAACTTCTCTACGACACGAGCTCCAGACTTCTTCTGTTTGTTGGAGATTGCCATTACTGCCACAAGTGGTGGAAAAGTGTATTACAACTGAGTACTGCTGCGGCCCATTCGGACCACAGCTGAGAAACAGATATTTGTTGGCGGTCCTCTGGGGGCACTATGGTTAAGAAACACCACTTTAGACTAGTCAGTGTACATCAGTAATACATACTTACTTCAGTATACACTGTAAATAATGAAGTCAATACTGTTATACTATTGAGTAAATAGCTGGCAGCACAAGTGTGTACAAATAAATGATAAATGATAAATGGGTTGTACTTGTATAGCGCTTTTCTACCTTCAAGGTACTCAAAGCGCTTTGACAGTATTTCCACATTTACCCATTCACACACACATTCACACACTGATCACAGTAAACGGGTCCAAAGTACCACAGTACCAATTGTCTATACTTTTGAGTGTGTTCATTTGGTAATCAAAGTCAATTTGTTTAATAATGAAATCTTTTTTTTTTTTTAAATCAGCATCCAACACAGAGCTGGTAATTTGAAGTGTGCTGTGCTGAAAGTATGCATTTATTTCAGTTTGTCCGAAGTGTGTTGCTCTTGGCATCAAGTTGAAGGTGCTAGTCTTGTATTGCGTTGCGCCCTACAAAGTTTTTTGGGTTGTCACTATTAGATTTATGACAAGCCAGCTGAAATTGCCACGTACAATCACTAGTGCTTATCAGTAGCATGTATATGACATATACAATGAAAATTAGCATCAAGCTAGTGTGAAAAGTGGAGCATTACTTCTGAGCGCTTTCTATCAAGCATGCTTGCTGTGATTCTCAAACTGTGGGGTCCATCTGGTGGCACGACAAAGAATCACTTGATTAAAATATAGTTTTTTTATCTTCCAATATTCAAACAGTGTTACTGTTCAAACTGTGTGTATATGTTACAGTGGCCAACAATATTAAACATACTTGTTAAATAAAACCTCTGCTGTGTTTTCAATGAATACGTAGGCCTACTATGCTACAGTGTTTTAATGTTGGTCATTATGGGGGTTTTCTGAGGTGGTACTTGGTGAAAAAAGTTTGAGAACCACTGTCATGGACAATTGCAACATTACCTAGAGGCATCTGTTTGCCCGCTAAGTACTTGAGCCGTATTGATTGACTGGTCGTACGGATGGAATTTTGTCAGTACCTCTAAAAGTACTGAATTACGTACCCATCCGTATCTAGCACCGCCTTAATTTCTACTGTGTTATCCTTGGTTGCCTTAGCCATATTTTGTAAATTATGTAACAAATCTTTTAGCACACTACAAACCCCAAAACCAGTGAAGTTGGCACGTTGTGTAAATCGTAAATAAAAACAGAATACAATGATTTGCTAATCCTTTTCAACCTATATTCAATTGAATAGACTGCAAAGACAAGATACTTAACTTTCGAACTGGTAAACTTTGTTATTTTTTGCAAATATTAGCTCATTTGGAATTTGATGCCGGGAACATGTTTCAAAAAACTGGCACAAGTGGCAAAAAAGACTGAAAAAGTTGAGGAATGCTCATCAAACACTTATTTGGAACATCCCACAGATGAGCAGGCTAATTGCGAACAGGTGGGTGCCATGATGGGGTATAAAAACAGCTTCCATGAAATGCTCAGTCATTAACGAAGAAGGATGGGGCGATGGTCACCACTTTGTGAACAAATGCGTGAGCAAATTGTCCAACAGTTTAAGAACCACATTTTTCAACGAGCTATTGCAAGGAATTTATTGATTTCACCATCTACAGTCCGTAATATCATCAAAAGGTTCAGAGAATCTGGAGAAATCACTGCACGTAAGCGATGATATTATGGACTTTGGATCCCTCAGGCGGTACTGTATCAAATAGTGACATCAGTGTGTAAAGGATATCACCACATGGGCTCAGGAACACTTCAGAAAACCACTGTCAGTAACTACAGTTGGTCGCTACATCTGTAAGTGCAAGTTAAAACTCAACTGTGCAAAGCCAAAGCCATTTATCAACAACACCCAGAAACGCTGCCGGCTTCGTTAGGCCCGCGCTCATCTTAGATGGACTGATGTGAAGTGGAAAAGTGTTCTGAGGTCTGACAAGTACACATTTCAAATTGTTTTTGGAATCTGTGGACCTTGTGTCCTCCAGAACAAAAAGGAAAAGCCAGCATCTGTGATGGTATGGGGGTGTATTAGTGCCCAAGGCATGTGTAACTTACACATCTGTGAAGGCACCATTAATGCTGAAAGGTACATACAGGTTTTGGAGCAACATATGTTGCCATCCAAGCAACGTTATCATGGACGCCCCTGCTTATTTCAGCAAGACAATGCCAAGCCACGTGTTACAACAGTGTGGCTTCATAGTAAAAGAGTGCGGGTACTAGACTGGCCTGCCTGTAGTCCAGACCTGTCTCCCATTGAAAATGTGTCGCGCATCATGAAGTGTAAAATACCACAACATAGACCCCCGGACTGTTGAACAACTTAAGCTGTACATCAAGCAAGAATGGGAAAAAATTCCACCCGAAAAGCTTCAAAAATGGATCTACTCAGTTCCCAAACGTTTACTGAGTGTTGTTAAAAGGAAAGGCCATGTAACACAGTGGTAAAAATGTCCCTGTGCCAACTTTTTTGCAATGTATTGCTGCCATTAAGTTCTAAGTTAATGATTATTTGCCAAAAAAAAATTAAGTTCTCAGTTCGAACATTAAATATCTTGTCTTTGCAGTCTATTCAATTGAATATAAGTTGAAAAATAATTCGCAAATCATTGTATTCTGTTTTTATTTACGAATTACACAACGTGCCAACTTCACTGGTTGTGGGTTTTGTATCTTTCAGAATCTTTGAGTGATCATCAACAAGCCTTGTTGTTCCAGTCTTGTGTCCTGCTGGTACATTTTTTTTTTTACAGCATTGCATTTTGCAATCCTTGTGAGGGAAAAACAGCCTTGCCTATTGGAATACTCGTATGAATATACATGCCTCCATGTCTGCGGTCTAATTCCCGTCAAGCACGCTCCCAAAGGCCAGGTCGCAAAGTGACAAAATTAGAAGCGCCAGGTGCACGCTAGGTCTGCCGGGCCCGGTGCGACCAGGCTGCCCCGAGACGTCAGCATCGACTAAAAACACAATCTGTCTCAACACAGCCGGCTGACTCTGGGAACCCGAGGTAATCCCGACACGTCGCATCTCTCTGCTTGCTTTGCACTCAGCCGTGCACGCTCGCACAGTGGGAAACAGGAAAGCCTGTTTTGGCGCTCCGTCCTTGTGGTGCCCGCTGAACTCATGGGACGAGGCTACAGATAATATTTGCTACTGTCTCCCACCAAGAGAGAAATGGCAGCTTGTAAACTGCGTTGGTCATGCTGATGGCTTAATCATTCATGGAGGCTTTCTAGATAAGATTGTCTGGGACGAGTGCATTTTCTCCCACATAATACCCAGTATTGACAGTAACAACGTTAGTACAAAACCAGTGAAGTTGTCATGTTGTGTAATTCGTAAATAAAAACAGAATACAATGATTTGCAAATCCCTTTCAACGTATATTTAATTGAATAGACTGCAAAGACAAGATACTTAACGTTCGAACTGAGAAACTTGTTGTTTTTTTTGCAAATAATCATTCACTTAGAATTTATTGGAAGCAACACATTGTAAAAAAGTTGGCACAGGGGCATTTTTTACCACTGTGTTACATGGCCTTTCCTTTTAACGTTTGGGAACTGAGGAGACCAATTTTTGAAGCTTTTCAGGTGGAATTATTTCCCATTCTTGCTTGATGTACAGCTTAAGTTGTTCAACAGTTGTCATATTTTAGGCTTCATAATGCACCACACATTTTTAATGGGAGACAGGTCTGGACTACAGGCAGGCCAGTATACTACCTGCACTTTTTTACTATGAAGCCACGCTGTTGTAACACGTGGCTTAGCATTGTCTTGCTGAAATAAGCAGGGGCGTCCATGATGACCTTGCTTGGATGGCAACATATGTTGCTCCAAAACCTGTATGTACCTTTCAGCATTAATGGTGCCTTCACAGATGTGTAAGTTACCCATGCCTTGGGCACTAATACACCCCCATACCATCACAGATGCTGGCTTTTGAACTTTGCGCCCATAACAATCCGGATGGTTCTTTTCCTCTTTGTTCCAGAGGACACAACGTCCACAGCTTCCAAAAACAATTTGAAATGTGGACTCGTCAGACCACAGAACACGTTTCCATTTTTCATCAGTCCATTTTAGATGAACTCGGGCCCAGCGAAGCCGGTGGCGTTTCTGGGTGTTGTTGATAAATGGCTTTTGCTTTGCATAGTAGAGTTTTAACTTGCACTTACAGATGCAGCGACCAACTGTAGTTACTGACAGTGGTTTTCTGAAGTGTTCCTGAGCCCATGTGGCGATATCCTTTACACACTTGAGGGATCGAGGGATCGAAAGTCCGTAATATCATCGCTTACATGCAGTGATTTCTCCAGAATCTCTGAAGATTTTGATAATATTACGGACCGTAGATGGTGAAATCCCTAAATTCCTTGCAATAGCTCATTGAGAAATGTTGTTTTTAAAGTGTTGGACATGTTGCTCACGCATTTGTTCACAAAGTGGTGACCCTACCCCTGTCCTTGTTTGTGAATGACTGAGCATTTCATGGAAGCTGCTTTTATACCCAATCATGGCACCCACCTGTTCCTAATTGGCCTGTTCACCTATGGGATGTTCCAAATAAGTGTTTGGTGAACATTCCTAAGTATCCAAGTATACCTTACAACCCTAATTCAAACCCAATGTTACTGTTAAAACTGTGTGTAATGTTACAGTGGCCACAAATATTAAATATACTCTGCCTTGTTTTTAGTGAAGATTTAGTCCTATTTTGCTACTGTATTGAATTGTTGGTCATTCTGGTGGTACTTGGAGTGACAAGTTTTTCTGAGGTGGTACTGAGAAGCACTGGCCTAAAGGATACTTCAAATGCAGACATGTTGCATTACAATTCAGAGACCTTTTATTGTACTTGAATGATATAAATAGAAGGCATACATGTAACTGTGGATACAAATGTTACCAGTTTAATTTGTTTTAGTTTTCACTTTAAACACGAGTGGAGAATGTGTGAAAAATGCACTTCTGACCCGATAAGAGAAATAGATTATACAGTACTATCTGCTCACAGATGGTATTTGGTGCTTGTTTGAATGTGGCTAAATTACAGTGGTACCTACTGTAAATAAGTTGTGGGATGAATACAAGTCTATCATACCCTCTCCTATAACAAAAGAAAAATATGAATAAAATAACTTTTTTTTTTAATTAGCAACGGAAAACAGTAATTTATAAACATTTTAGATGTAATTTACAGTTTTGAAATACATTATCATTGTATCTAAGGAAAATGTTTTTAAATGTAAATATAAACTACTTGTAGTCCGGAGTCAGCTGGGATAGGACCCCAATGAGGATAAAAGGTATAGAAAATGGATGGATGGGAATATTAAAGTATAAATTACCGTATTTTCCGGACCATAGGGCGCACCGGATTATAAAGCGCAGTGCAGATGAATGGTCTATTTTTTATCTTTTTTCATATATTAGGCGCACCGGATTATAGGGCGCATTAAAGGAGTCATATTATTTTTATTTTTTTTTCAAAATGTAAAACACTTCCTTGTGGTCTACATAACATGTAATGGTGGTTCTTTGGTCAAAATGTTGCATAGATTATGTTTTACAGATCATTTGGTCTGATCATGTGGGATCTGAGCCGAGGATGTCTTTGTGGCTTGTGCAGCCCTTTTAGACACTTGTGATTTAGGGCTATGTAAGTAAACTTTGATTGATTGATTGATTGATCTTCAAGCCACTTTCTGACTGTCGCTTCCGGACGCGCCGTTTTGCGGGCGCTCTTATTTACGTGGCTCACACCTTCGACAGCGTCTTCTCCCCGTCATCTTTGTTGTAGCGGTGTAGCGTGCAAGGACGGGAGTGGAAGAAGTGTCAAAAGATGGAGCTAACTGTTTTAATGACATTCAGACTTTACTTCAATCAATAACGGAGCAGCATCTCCTCATCCGGAAACAACAACACAGGAAATGTGTCCCGTGAAAAACCGTCCGACCGGAACTCTAATAACTAAAGTTCCTTGGGTGAATAATGTAAACTCACTACACCGGTATGTTTTAGCGCTTTCATGGTGAGTTTACTGACAGATATAAGTAAGAACTTTACACTACTTTATCTGGCAACAGCGGAGGATTAATGTTACATAACAAGAAGATAGAGGAAATAGAAGAAGCTTATCGACTCCATAATAATACTGGTATGTTAAATGCGCCGACAATCCATCAAGCGGTGTGGCTTCATAGCTTACCAAAGTCGTCGTAAAACATTTTGATAGATTTTTTGAGCGCCGTGTGTAATGTTCTATATTTCCAATGGAACTTTTAAAGTGTTGGTGTTGTTTACTTGAGTCATATTGCAATCATAGTACTGTCGACACTTATTTCTTATGTTTGACTGCCATCTACTGGTCACACATATCATTACACCATGTACCAAATAAAATAGCTTAGAGGTGAGTAAGTTCAACCAAACATAAGGCGCACTGTGGAGTTTTGAGAAAAAAAAGGTTTTAAGTGTGCCTTATATTCGGGAAAAATACGGTATACAGAAATATAATTGGTTAAGAATAAAAGTTAGACGCGTGAAAACTTAAAAATGATTGGTAACATGTCGGACCTGAGTTGCCTGCCCAACACCATGACAAAATACGTTGTCATTTAATTTTAAATATTAATTCATGTTAGGAATATAGGTACTACCTACTGTACTGCATTCCCTGCCATCAAACATAGACAAATCACCTCTTAAAGGACTTTTCTAGAGACTTTGGGGTGTCAAATAAAGGGCTATATTTAGAACAGTGACTTGTATAGCCTCTAGCACCACATTAACCTCTGACCCTTAACAAGACACAAGTAGTTTACAGCTGGGACAAAGATGAGAAACTTCAATTGTGCCTGTAGAATTGTCCCCAAGATGGCTCATAATAAACGGCGGTATTGGGCCACTTTCCCTAACTGCTTTGAGTGTGTACTCACAGCAAACAAACAGCTTGAACACAGAATAGTTCAGTGAGAGTCACGTCTCTTTGGATTTTCAAGTTAAATGTCACCAGGCCTCTGGTCTTCATTGATAATGTCAAATGTTTGTTCAGCCCTAAATAAACCAACTGCAGCCTTTTTCTAAGGCAGGGGTCGGCAAGCCAAAATGTTGAAAGAGCCATATTGGACCAAAAATAAAAATAAAAATGAAAAGCCGTACATACTGTAAGTCTTATATTAGCTATAATAGCCTACTATCAAAATGACTTTAAAAGTCTTACATAAGTCTTATAATGAAGGCAACACACGATGTAAGTGTCTATATTAGCTATATTAGCCTACTATCAAAATGACTATGTGTCGCAAGCTAAAGCAAATCTTTGTTGACAGAAATGTTGAAATTTAATACTTATTCTACACATTTTTACAACATTAGAAACCATTAGTAAATCAGAGGCTACTCAGAAGGTGAGGTAACGCCTGGCAACTACTGGCTTTTAATGGCCAAAGGTATAGATGTGTGTGTACAAGTTAAAAGAAACGGCTGGCTGTCTTATTCTAATGATTTTATTACAATCTTTGGCAAGCTAGGTAATGTTTGCTGTGGTCTAGAACAACATGGCACACAAACAACTATCAGAAATGCAGCCAATATTACATACAGATAATGTGTCATGAGACATGCAAAACTAAATTATATACAGAGGATACAAGTAAAGGATATTAAATGAGCTCAAATATACCTACAAATGAGGCATAATGATGCAATATGTACATACAGCTAGCCTAAATAGCATGTTAGCCTTGATTAGCTTGCAGTCATGCACTGACCAAATATGCCTGATTAGCATTCCAACAAGTAAAAAACATCAACATGCATTCACGTACAGCATAAAACGTTTGGTGGACACAATGAGACAAAGAAGGAGTGGAAGATTTTACATGTAAACAAACTGTTGAGTCACAGTCCACACTATGGTGAGTTCAAGAACCGTCGAAATTAGTAGGACAAAAACGATGTTCACCAAATACTCTCATCAGTGAAACATACACACAAACATATTAAACAGTGGCCTTTCTAACAATTGGGAAGGTTTGTGTCGTGTTTGTCCTCAAACAAAAAACATACTAAAACAAAAAAATTATTTTCTATCCTTTTTTCAAAAATGCTCCAGGAGCCACCAGGGCACCACTGGAGACTTGGTTGCTGAACCCCCGTTCTAAGGTGAGCGAAACATCAAATGTAGGACATGCGCGTACATTTCCATCTCTTAACTTGCACGAGTGTCTAATTGCTTGCAAGTGTTTGACACCCAGGTGACAGCTGTTTGTATTTCCCCACTCAGGTTTATTTAGGACTTCGCAAAGAGGCAACATCCACCGCCCCAGTCTGGTGGTGTCCCATAGAGCAGGAGGTAAGCATCACCGGCGTTAGTCAGCCTTCCATCCCCGGCAGCTCAGGTTGCAGCCCCCCTTTCTGCTCCCTGACAGCAGCTGTAAAATAGCACAAGTAGCCGCTCAACAGCCACCAAACACCAAAGGTCTGTCAAAGATCACCGACTCCATCCCACATGCACCTTTTTAAAACCAGGAGCCGGAAAAAAAACCCCACTGGGAAAATTTTACTCCCTATTGTGTTTCTTTTTTTTTTTTTTTTGTAGAATAAAAAGAATGATGATAACCATAGGGCTCAGAATGTAACTCACTGCTATGTATGATAAAGGTTGCTCAGTACAACAAGCTTAAGAAGAGTGAAAGTGAAGCGAGTCACCTCCCAGACACACACACTTTGCCTCCTGGTATGTATGTCTATGTTCAGGCTGCTCAGTACAAAATGGAACAAAAAAGAAAATGTTAAATCTTTGTACGAAACCCAAAACCAGTGAAGTTGGCACGTTGTGTAATTTGTAAATAAAAACAGATGATTTGCAAATCCTTTTCAACTTATATTCAATTGAATAGACTGCAAAGACAAGATATTTAATGTTCGAACTGAGAAACTTAATTTTTCTTTGCAAATACCGTATTTTTCAGACTATAAGTCGCTCCGGAGTATAAGTCGCACCGGCCGAAAATGCATAATAAAGAAGGAAAAAAAACATATAAGTCGCACTGGAGTATAAGTCGCATTTTTGGGGGAAATTTATTTGATAAAACCCAACACCAAGAATAGACATTTGAAAGGCAATTTAAAATAAATAAAGAATAGTGAACAACAGGCTGAATAAGTGTACATTATATGACGCATAAATAACCAACTGAGAACGTGCCTAGTATGTTAACGTAACATATTATGGTAAGAGTCATTCAAATAACTATAACATATAGAACATGCTATACGTTTACCAAACAATCTGTCACTCCTAATCGCTAAATCCCATGAAATCTTATACGTCTAGTCTCTTACGTGAATGAGATAAATAATATTATTTGATATTTTACGGTAATGTGTTAATAATTTCACACATAAGTCGCTCCTGAGTATAAGTCGCACCCCCGGCCAAACTATGAAAAAAAAGGCGACTTATATTCCGAAAAATACGGTAATCATTAACTTATAATTTAATAGCAGCAACACATTGCAAAAAAGTTGGCACAGGGGCATTTTTACCACTGTGTTACATGGCCTTTCCTTTTAACAACACTCAATAAACGTTTGGGAACTGAGGAGACCAATTTTTGAAGCGTTTCGTGGAATTATTTCCCATTCTTGCTTGATGTACTGCTTAAGTTGTTCAACAGTCCGGGGTCATCACACATGGGACGGTTTAGTAAGTTTAAACAGTTTTAGTTATACTGTAAAACTTACAAACGTTGCATGGAGTGATGAATGAAGAATCCATACAGGTAGGAACGCTATGGACGGCACTCTACTTCCTGTTGAAAGCACTATCGGTAAATGGAAGGACACTGCAGCACCTGCACTGAGCAAACTCGTCCAAAAATGGCGCCGTAGCACAAACAACTAGAAAATTCCCGTAGAAATGTTAAAGGGCCTGCTATCTGTGGCCTGGACCTCTTATTAGGCGGTGCCAAGAATCCGTGAATTTTAGGTCTAACTGTACAAAACGAGCCATAGAGCTACCCTAAAACAGTAGCATGTTTACATAAAAATGCTAACACTTAGCATGTGTGCTAACGATAGCATGATGACAGTCAGCCTGTTTCATATACCAAGTTATACGACTCAAAGGTGTATGGCTGCGGAAATAGAAGAAAAAGTTTAAAATTAAATGAAAAAAGTTAGCAAGCCTAAGTTTGCTTGCTAGCATGCTATCGTTTGCATGCTAACAGTTAACAAGTGTCACATAACAAGTTATATGACTCTGGGCTAAACGGTAGCAAAAGTAGCTGAAAAAGTTATCATGCTAATTTTAGCACGTTAGCAAGCCAAGGTTAGCCATGTTAACAGTTAGTTTGTGTCAAATACCAAGTTATACGACTCTATGGTGTATGGGCGGAGGAATTAGAGTAAAAAGTGTAAAATCAACAAAAAAAAAGTTAGCACTTTAATGTTACCATGCTAACGTTAACACGCTAACAATTACCAAGTATCACATACCAAGTTATATGACTGTAGTGTAAACGGTTGCAGAATTAGCTCAAAATGCTAACACATATGCTAGCATGCTAACGTAAACATGCATACAGTTAGCACGTTTTAAATAACAAGTTATATGACTGTAAGTTAAAGTTAAAGTACCAATGATTGTCACGCACACACTAGGTGTGGCAAAATTATTCTCTGCATTTGACCCGTCACCCTTGTTCACCCCCTGGGAGGTGAGGGGAGCAGTGAGCAGCAGCGGTGGCCGCGCCCGGGAATCATTTTTGGTGATTTAACCCCCAATTCCAACCCTTGCCAAGCAGGGAGGTAATGGGTCCTATTTTTATAGTCTTTGGTATGACTCGGCCGGGGTTTGAACTCACGACCTACCGATCTCAGGGCGGACACTCTAACCACTAGAGCCACTGAGTAGGTATATATGACTGTGTAATTAGACAAAAAAGTGCAAAATTCGCAAAATATGTATCTCAGTGTATTAGTTGTTTTTTTTGTTGTGTTTTTTGAGGTTTTTTTGCATTTTTTATTATTATATATATATGTATATATATATATATATATATATATATATAATATAATATTTAGAGATGAGGGTCTTTAATTTGACCTGCTGTTGTACTCTGTCTCAAAGTGTTAACATGTGCTTAATGTTTCCTTACCATTATTGCTACGTTGTTTATTATTACCAATGTTGGTATTTTATTGTTACAGTGTAATAATTATTGTTACCTGTGGTAATGCCACCATTATACAACATTTGTATATAGTAATCCTTAAACAAAGTAACAGTGAAACTCAATGGAATAATCACTGAATGGAGAACTGGGGGTGGGATTAAATAAATTATCTTCTTCCCACTCCCTTTCAGGCAAAACTGGACAATCATGCATTACATTTGCACTATATTAATTTATATTATTATGTGTTAACAATGTACTTTTTTTTATGTCTTTGCCTGAAATAAATAAACAAATCAAAACATTTATGAATTATGGCCGTTAGCAAAGAAAAATCAATTGATTAGCCGCGCCGTTTTATAAGCCGCATGGTTCAAAGTGTAAGGATAAAAAAAGCAACTTATAGTCCCCGTAGTTTCTTTCATGATGGTCTGAGAGTGAGAACCAACTCATCCACTTTTTCTCTGCAGACATTATTTCTCTAAATGCAACTGTTAAATCAACCACTAGTTCCTTTGACACATTCAAAAATAATTTAAATGTATGACATATTTGAATGGATGTGCAAACATTGGAGCTAATAAAAAGTGGTTGAGTCCAAGCAGCTACATGGAAACAATTACTTATTGGCAAATTTCAGCTTTGCTGGCAGCATACGTCGACGCACGTTTGTGTTTGTGCAGCAACAAGATCGACAGTGCAGAGAGTAATTGCAGTTTTTTATTTTATTTGACAAGTTTGGAGCAATGGAGCCGAGCAACATCTGGACGCGAAATGAGACGCGGATGCCAACGTGCACGCGTTACGGCTCAAGCCCCACCGCATAGGGCTGGGAATTAGCTGAGCAGGCAATGTACAACAAAAATAAAATTAAAGCTGCAAAGCAAGAGCGGCGGTTTTTCTACCACCCCATTCAGCAAAATATTGATTAGGTGTGTCAATACAACAGTATCAAAACTTGACATACTTTAGAGTAGTCAGTGTGCAGCTAGTACAGGGGTCGGCAACCCAACATGTTGAAAGAGCCATATTGGACCAAAAATACAAAAAACTAATATGTCTGGAGCCACAAAAAATTAAAAGCCGTATATAAGTCTTATAATGAAGGCAACACATAACTTGTCCATATTAGTTATATTAGCTTACTATCAAAATGACTTTAAAAGTCTTATATAAGTCTTATAATGAAGACAACACATGATGTGTCTATATTAGCCTACTATCAAAATGACTTTAAAAGTCTTATATAAGTCTTATAATGAAGAAAACACATGATGTGTTTATATTAGCTATATTAGCCTACTATCAAAATGACCTTAAAAGTCGAAATAAGTCTTATAATGAAGGCAACACATGAAGTGTCTGTATTAGCTATATTAGCCTACTATCAAAATTACTTTAAAAGTCTTATATAAGTCTTATAATGAAGGCAACACATGACGTGTCTATATTAGCTATAGTAGCCTACTATCAAAATGACTTTAAAAGTCTTATAATGAAGACAACACATGATGTGTCTATATTAGCTATATTAGCCTACTATCAAAATGACCTTAAAAGTCTATATAAGTCTTATATTAAAGGCAACACCTGATGTGTCTATATTAGCTATAGTAGCCTACTATCGAAATGACTTTAAAAGTCTTATAATGAAGACAACACATGATGTGTCTATATTAGCTATATTAGCCTACTATCAAAATGACCTTAAAAGTCTTATATAAGTGTTATAATGAAGGCAACACATGATGTGTCTATATTAGTTATATTAGCCTACTATCAAAATGACTTTAAAAGTCTTATATAAGTCTTATAATGAAGGCAACACATGATGTGTCTATATTAGTTATATTAGCCTACTATCAAAATGACTTTAAAAGTCTTATATAAGTCTTATAATGAAGGCAACACATGACGTGTCTATGTTAGTTGTATTAGCCTACTATCAAAATGACCTTAAAAGTCTTATATAAGTCTTATAATGAAGACAACACATGACGTAAGTGTCTATATTAGCTATAATAGCCTACTATCAAAATGACTATGTGTTGCAGGCTGAAGCAAATCTTCGTTGACAGAAATGTTGAAATGTAATATTTATTCTACACATTTCTACAACATTGTAAAACATTAGTAAATCAGAGGCTACTCAGAAGGTGAGATAACTCCTGGAATGGCCAAAGGTATAAATGTGTGTCTCCAAGTTAAAGCTGTCTTCTTTTAATGGATGTATTACAATCTTTGGCATTTCCCTTGTGGAGCATTAAAGTTTGTCCGAGTCTAAGCTAATCTAATGTTTGCTGTGGTCTGGAACAACATGGCATCTGAAATGCAGCCAATATTGCATACAGATAATGTGTCATGAGACATGCAAAACTAAATTATATCGGAATCAAAATCAGAATCAGAAATACGGTGAGAAAAAAAATATTCAGTCTAAGCCTGCATGGGCCCCTGGAGAGCGGGTCCAGACTGAGGCCAAGGGGGGAAAAAACATAGCCATAGCACACATAAACATGTGTGTAAGAGGGAAACATCAAAGGACATTAAAAGAGCAGAACTGATGCAACCAGTCACTTCTACACACAGCCACAAAAGTGAAACAACAACAACAAAAATAGCCATTGTCAGCTGGGGAGCATGGCCAGAGACAGAAGCAGACCCAACAAAGCAACAAAGAGTTGCTCGGCCGCCCCATATACAAAGAGGATAAAATATATTAAATGAGCTCAAATATACCTACAAATAATGCAATATGTACACAGCTAGCCTAAATAGCATTTTAGCATAAATTAGCTTGCAGTCATGCACTGACCAAATATTCCTGATTAGCACTCCCAACAAGTCACTAACATCTACAAAGCTCACCTTTGTGCATTCACGCACAGCATAAAACTTTTGGTGGACAAAAATGAGACAAAGAAGGAGTGGAAGATTTGACATGTAAACAAACTGTTGCGTCACAGTCCAAACTATGGTGAGTTCAAGAACCGCCGAAATTAGTAGGACAAAACGATGTTCACCAAATCCTCTCATCAGTGCAGCATACACACAAACGTATTAAACAGTGGGCTTTCTAACAATCGAGAAGGTTTGTGTCGTGTTTGTCCTCAAACAAAAAAACATACTAAAACAAAAACAATATTTTTCCCAAATCTTTTTCCATTTTAAATCCTTTTTAAAAAAATGCTACAGGGAGCCACCAGGGCGGCACTAAAGAGCCGCATGCTAGTACAACAGTACAAATTTACTGTGCACTGAAATGGATTTAAAAACCCAACCATTATTGTGTAAATAGATATTATTATTACATCTGTATGATCGTAGTTGCATCGTGGTCCGCATGAGTGCTGCCAGCACAGGGGAGCTATGGTTTTCGGAAGGAAACGTCCATTCCAACTGTTACCACAGCAAAACCTCTGCAGCACTCTGTGTGTGCAAACAAGTGCAGGAATACCAACGCCGAGGTCCTAACGTGCCCTTTGACCTACTATGCTGAGTGACGGTCCTCCATTCCACATTGCCGGGCAAACAAATTGAATTTAGGAGCTTACTTGAGGGCTGAGGCACTGAGTTGGACAAACAAAATGGATGCTTGAGGTTCTGTTCTCTGTTGGACTTAAGTGGATCTGATTGACTGGAGATGGAGTGTAATTGAGCCCAATTACAGCAGCTACAAGGGAGGGCATTTCATCCAAAGGAACCCCTCGTATGTTAAAACAAAAAAACTGTTACAAATCTGCATAAGTGTCATATATATGATGATAGCCACCACTTTTCATAGAAGAAATAAAGAGAAAGAAAGATTCAAATAATACACAAAGTCAAAGCTAACGTTTTGCTCGCTCACACATGACCACATGCGAGCGTGTAACAGAGGTGTGTTGCGTAATCAATACCATTGTTGCTATTATTGCTGCCAGCTTGTATAATAGAAACTACTTTCTGTTTTAGCATGTTCTATCTACACTTCTGTTAAAATGTAATAATCACTTATTCTGCTGTTATTTGGATGCTTTACATTAGTTTTGGATGACACCACAAATTTGGGTATCGATCTGATACCAAGCAGTTACAGGATCATACAAACGTGCATTGGTCATATTCAAAGTCCTCATGTGTCCAGGGATGTATTTCCTGAGTTTATAAACATAATATACATTAAAAAAAAAAACGAAAGAAGATTTTGTGACGCTAAAAAATATCGATGTAGTCATAGTGGTATCGACTAGATACGCTCCTGTACTTGGTATCATTACAGTGGATGTTAGATGTAGATCCACCAATGGCGTTTGTTTACATTCAGCCAAGCATGTTTAGCTATTCCTCGTCCTGCAGGGACTTACTTTATTTGTCGCCATGGAGACGAGGATTAGGGATTTAGAAGTAGCTAAATCACTGCAGACTGCTGATGGACTTTAGCCACTAGCTAGCTAGCCGTGTCTTAAAGCATCTCTTCCTGAGGGCGTTTCAGTGTTATAACTTCACCTTTATCGTTAGTTTTTAAGCCAAAATGCGTCCGTTCTCCCTTTTCTGTCTACACACTCACTGTGTCTTTTTGTAAGTACTCCGTGATTGTGCGCTGGCGAACATGCTCGTCTGCCCGTAAACCAGCAATCTCATGACGTGAGGACGACTGGGGCGGGGGGGTGGTTGACCGGTACATTTTAGAGGCGGTATAGTACCGAATATGATTCATTAGTATCGCGGTACTATACTTATACCGGTATACTCTACATCCCACACTACAAAATAATACAAGGATACACTATAATTTCTGCTGATGTCTTGTATCAGGTAAATATCAATACTCAAGGCTCTAATATCAGTATCGTTACTGGTTGTGATTACTTTACACTTGTCTGTTACTGAAATAATTACTGGTAGAGTACGTAAAGGCTTTCTGGTGGCGACAGCTTGACCCTGAGAGAGACTATTTCTATTTCCTATAATAAAAATGGTATTGAGAAGTCGATAATCGTCCTGGAACAGCGTTGAACCTTGGAGGTTGATTCATGTTAGTAAGGCGGCACACATCTGCTTTTATGGTATTCTTTGTGCGATCCTTGAAATGAGTGTTGGAATAGAGGAAACGCAGTAAAATGGTGATAGATTGTCCAATACTGGAGAACGCTCATATACTGCTCTCAATCCTGCAGTTACACAGATGACTGAATGGACGTGAGGTTCCAGGGGAAGGGTTTTTACTTCCACCGCCAACTTTAAGGATAGGAGGAGGGGCTTGCTCGGGTGGACTGGAGGTCACGTAAGCATCAAACCCACTCACCAATAATAGTATAGATACGTCTTTATTTGTTGAACACAGCAACTTTGTGGTTTGTTAAAGTTACTTTTCCATTTTAATATGAAATTCTTTACCAGTTTTCTGTGCCAATATTCCATGTGTACCAAGGAACCTAACAAATCAACATGTTTTAATCCTTGAAGCCAGATCTTCATTAAATAGCGAAGGGTAAATATTTTAACAACATATAATAATTTGTTATTATGTTGTTACTCAAACAAAAATTAACAATACAAAAAAGACATATTAGGGCAGTAGAAAAATACATCTAAAATATTTAGACTTAGACTTAGACAAACTTTATTGATCCACAAGGGAAATTGTTCCACACAGTAGCTCAGTTTCAAAGGATGGAAAGGATAATGCAGGTACTAAGTAGACTAAAATTGTACCATAGTAGCAATATGAAATAGAACATATATGCAATAAATACATAATATATATACAGTATATAATATATACTGATATATTATTATTTTTATATAATATATAGAATATATAACAAATCCCAATTACCATGTACAATATTACAGTATATGTAACAGCTGCAGCAAAAAAAATAATTTGAAAATGTATTTATTATAATTAATACATATTATTAAAATAATTATTCATATTTTTTATTATAATTTAAATGAAATAATTAGTAAGTAGAAAAAATTTAGTTTAAAACAATTAAAAAGAGCCAGGACTGTAAAATGTCATGATTTTCTCATCCAGTCAGCAATTAAAAAATAATAATAATGTAACATATCTGATCATTATAAATTTGTAACTATAAATAATACATATAATTGCTATCCAAATCCAAATGTAATTTATTTATATAGCACTTCTGTTTTCAGAGTGCTGCACATTATAAAACAATACAAAGTAATGCAATTAAAAACATTTAAAATAACAATAGATAAGATAATACAAAAATACAAAATAAGTTCCAAAAAGAAAACCACATTACTCATGCCGAGTTATGTTTTATACCGTATTTTCCGGACTATAAGGCGCACTTAAAATCTTTTTTTTTTCTCAAAACTCGACAGTGCACTTAATGTACGGAATTATTCTGGTTTTGCTTACCGACCTCGAAGTTATTTTATTTGGTACATGGTGAAAAGATAAGTGTGACCAGTAGATGGCAGTCACACATAAGAGATACGTGTAGACTGCAATATAGAATGTTACACAATGCGCTCAAAAATCTATCAAAATGTTTTAGTACGACTTTGGTAAGTTATGACGCCGCACCGCTTGATGGATTGTACTGTGCTTCAACATACAAGTGTTACTATGGTGTGTGTATAAGGTAAGACATATTATCTGGCGTTTGGTTCCGCAATATTATGCAAAAGCAACTTTTCTAACCTTCTGGTACCTGCTGATCTATATTTGGGATCTGCATATGTCCTGAAAAATGGAGCGCATCCGCCTTTGTAGTCCGT
Organism: Entelurus aequoreus; assembly: GCF_033978785.1. Lineage (NCBI taxonomy): Eukaryota > Metazoa > Chordata > Actinopteri > Syngnathiformes > Syngnathidae > Entelurus > Entelurus aequoreus. The sequence goes on from NC_084755.1 coordinate 16,893,704, forward strand.
GATGACACCGTAGTTGATAAGCTTCTTCTTTTTCTCTATCTTCTTCTTACAGGACATTCATCCTCCGCTGTTGCCATTTCTAATACAAAGTAGTGTAAAGTTTTACTTATATCTGTCAGTAAACTCGCCATGAAAGCGCTAAAACATACCGGTGTAGTGAGTTTACATTATTCACCTAAGGAACTTTAGTTGTTAGAGTTCCGGTCGGGCGTTTTTTCACGGGACAAATTTCCGGCGTTGTTGTTGTTTCCAGGTGAGGAGATACTGCTCCGTTATTGATTTTAGTAAAGTCTGAATGTCATTAGAACAGTTAGCTCCATCTTTTGACACTTCCTCCACTCCCGTCCTTGCACGCTACACCGCTACAACAAAGATGACGGGGAGAAGACGCTGCCGAAGGTGAGCCACGTAAGACCGCCCACAAAACGGCACATCCGGAAGCGACTGTCAGAAAGCTGCTTGAAGATGATCTGTAAAACATAATCTATGCAACATTTTGACCAAAGAACCACCATTACATGTTATGTAGACCACAAGGAAGTGTTTTACATTTAGAAAAAAAAAATGATATGATATCTTTAATGCGCCTTATAATCCGGTGCGCTTTATATATGAAAATAGACCATTGTGAATTGTGAATTACATTTATATAGCGCTTTTTCTCAAGTGACTCAAAGCGCTTTACATAGTGAAACCCAATATCTAAGTTACATTCAAACCAGTGTGGGTGGCACTGGGAGCAGGTGGGTAAAGTGTCTTGCCCAAGGACACAACGGCAGTGACTAGGATGGCGGAAGCGGGGATCGTACCTGCAACCCTCAAGTTGCTGGCACGGCCGCTCTACCAACCGAGCTATACCGTCCCATTCATCATTACTTAAATTCTTCTTCAAAAAAGCACACTGCAAAAAGTCAGTGTTCAAAAACAAGAAAAAATAATACAAAAATTAGGGGTATTTTATTTGAACTAAGCAAAATTATCTGCCAATAGAACAAGAAAATTCGGCTTGTCAAGACTTTCCAAAACAAGTAAAATTAGCTAACCTCAATTAACCCAAAAATACCTTAAAATAAGTATATTCTCACTAATAACAAGTGCACTTTTCTTTGTAGAAAAAAAAAAGAGAGACCTTTTTGCTCAATATGTTCTTAAATTAAGTAAATGCTAGTGCCATTATCTTGACACAATGATATGCGCTCGGCATCATGATTTTTTTTTTCATTCTTGAAGTAAGAAATTATTACTTTAAAAAAGTAGTTTTATACTTGTGAGTGTTGGTGACACAGCTTTGCAACAGTTGATATTCTAGTTTCAAGCATGTTTTACTCAATATCGGTAATCAAATCTCAGCTACAAGCTGTGATATCTTACTGAGATCATTTAGGACCAAAACCCTTAAAACAAGTAAAACACTCTTAACATAAAATCTGCTTAGTGAGAAGAATCATCTTATCAGACAGAAAATAAGCAAATATCACCCTTATTTGAGATATTTAATCTTACTTAGATTTCAGTTTTTGCAGTGCAGTGTGTTATATGAGTAGATGTGTTCCCACCATCTAGTTCCAGACAGACTAAGCCGTTATTGTGTCAATAGAATATTTATGCAGGTTTTTCAGGGACCGGGAGTCAGTTTTTCCCGAAGTGATAAAAATCATCTGGCGCCCGCTGAGGAGGTGCCTGTGTTTGTCCTGTCACTGCCAAGGACAACCACTCGCACCTTAAACAGGGATTTCCACCTTCATGCTCACTTAAATTCTGGCTCCGACGCCAGAGTAGAAGGTTGAAAACTGTTCCACTGCGGAGACAAGATTCCATACAGCGTTTGGAATATTTACCCCCGATTCCGTCATCTTGGTGGAGCTCATTAATGGACATGTCTAGTGATAATTAGTGCGTCTTTAGGTAGAATCAAGCCCTTCTGCTCATCTATCCTATTTCTAGCCGCCATCTGTACGTCCTTCTATTGGGAACCCCGTCATTAGAACGACAAGCCTCAGTGGTCCACTTCAACCGCAGTAAGGTGCGTTGAAGTCACAGTTGTCGGTCACCGAGGTGTAACTCTATATTGGTAATTACGGTGTGTGCTGCAATAAGAGGGTCACTGCCCCTTGATAACCTGTTGGCGCAGTCAATGCCCGATTGTTACAAAAACCCAGAGCCTCAGCTTTGTGTGTCAGGAGTCGGACAATTTGCAATCGAACCAACGATTTCTGGGAATAAAATGACATTCAAAGTCAAAACAGAGTTTGGAGCTCCAAGCATGGTCATGTGACGGCATAAGATGTTAGAACAATAAAGTGTCCAGATGCTGAGAAATACAAGTCGTGGTCAAAAGTTGACATACACTTGTAAAGAACATAATGTCATGGCTGTCTTGAGTTTCCAATCTCTTCTACAACTCTTGTTTTTTTGTGATAGAGTGATTGGAGCACATACTTGTTGGTCACAAAACCACATTCATGAAGTTTGGTTCTTTTATGAATTTATTATGGGTCTTCTGAAAATGTGACCAAATCTGCTGGGTCAAAAGTATACATACAGCAATGTTAATATTTGGTTACATGTCCATTGGCAAGTTTCACTGCAATAAGGTGCTTTTGGTAGCCATCCACAAGCTTCTGGTTGAATTTTTGACCACTCCTCTTGACAAAATTGGTGCAGTTCAGCTAATTGTGTTGGTTTTCTGACATGGACTTGTTTCTTCAGCATTGTCCACACGTTTAAGTCAGGTCTTTGGGAAGGCCATTCTAAAACCTTAATTCTAGCTTGATTTAGCCATTCCTTTACCACTTTTGACGTGTGTTTGGGATCATTGTCCTGTTGGAACACCCAACTGCGCCCAAGACCCAACCTCCGGGCTGATGATTTTGGGTTCAGGAACACTTCAGAAAACCACTGTCAGTAACTACAGTTCATCGATACATCTGTAAGTGCAAGTTAAAACTCCACTATGCAAAGCGAAAGCCATTTATCAACAACACCCAGAAACGCCGCCGGCTTTGCTGGGCTCGAGCTCATCTAAGATGGACTGATGCAAACTGGAAAAGTGTTCTGTGGTCTGACGAGTCCACATTTAAAATTGTTTTTGGAGACTGTGGACATTGTGTCCTCCGTAACAAAGAGGAAAAGAACCATCCGGATTGTTCTAGGCCAGGGGGGTCGGCAACCCGCGGCTCCGGAGCCGCATGCGGCTCCTTGACCACTCTGATGCGGCTCAGCTACATGCATGCCGACCCCCTCGATTTTCCCAGGAGACTTATGGATGTCAGTGTCTCTCATAGACTACTCCCAGGGAAAAATAATCCTATTAACACTCTAATTACTATATAAAGGGCGTGCCCTAATTGCACTGCAGTAATTGTCCTCTATAGCATTTACTTACAGCATGTCAGGCCAGCCACATGTTGTATGTTGTTATTACTTGCTCACACAGGAGACAGCAAAGCATATTACTCATCAGCCACACAGCTTACACTGACGGTAGCCGTATCAAACAACTTCAACATTGTTACGTTACAAATATGCGCCATACTGTGAACCCACACCAAAAAAGAATGAAAAACACATTTCTGGAGAACATCCCACTGTAACACAACATAAACACAACACAACCATTACCCAGAATCCCATGCAGTCCTAACTCTTCCGGTCTACATTATACACCCCGCTACCACCAAATCCCCCCACACATCACCCCCCCCCCCCCCCCCTCTTCGTGGTTGGTTGAGCGGAAGAGTTAGGGCTGCATGGGATTCTGGGTATTGGTACCGTCAGTGTAAGATGTGTGGCTGCTGAGTTAGTAGCCTTGCTGTCTCTTACGTGAGCAAGGTACAGCTGCATTCGAGCAGGTACACTGATTGGGCAGACTGTAGAGGGCGCCAAATGCAGTGTCATCACGCTCTGATATTCGGGAGTCTCCCGGGAAAAATGAGAGGGTTGGCAAGTGTGACGCAAGCGACATTCATCCAAAACTCGCGGGCTGCACTAACAT
>NC_084755.1:16902697-16975197 GCF_033978785.1 Entelurus aequoreus
GGCCGTGTGCAAAGAATGCTGCTTTCATCGCTCGTTCTAACAAGTGAGCCCGCTGAAAGAACAAGGCTAAGGTGGCAGCATAGTGAAACAAAATAAGACTTTTATCACAATGCGGTTGTTTCTATTTACCTACACCAAGGAGTTCATGTTTTGAGATTTGTTCATTTGTTTTTCTAGAGTCATTATGTCGTCTTTTAAAAACGGCAAAGATATTATTGTGAAATTGTTTTCAATTCTGTAGAATCTCACCAAAATTGTACTGCATATTATGTAATTATTAAAAAAAATACTTTACCACACTATACTAAAAATATATGACATATATAAAGATTTATTTTAGTATAATAAAACATTATTAGTAAAAAAAAATACTCCATTCACAGTTAAAATGTAAAAAAATAAATAATAATGTATACTTGTTTAATACATTAGTCTACTACAAAACCCAAAACCAGTGAAGTTGGCACGTTATGTAAATGGTAAATAAAAACAGAATACAATGATTTGCAAATCCTTTTCAACTTATATTCAATTGAATAGACTGCAAAGACAAGATATTTAACGTTCGAACTGAAAAACGTTTGTTATTTTTTGCAAATATTAGCTCATTTGGAATTTGATGCCTGCAACGTGTTTCAAAAAAGCTGGCACAAGTGGCAAAAAAGACTGAGGAAGTTGAGGAATGCTCATCAGACACTTATTTTGGAACATCCCACAGGTGAACAGGCTAATTGAGAACAGGTGGGTGCCATGATTGGGTATAAAAGCAGCTTCCATGAAATGCTGAGTCATTCACAAACAAGGATGGGGCGAGGGTCACCTCTTTGTGAACAAATGCCAACTTTTTTGCAATCTGTTGCTGCCATTAAATTTTAAGTTAATGATTATTTGCAAAAAAAAAAAAATACGTTTCTCAGTTCGAACATTAAATATTGTGTCTTTGCAGTCTATTCAATTGAATATAAGTTGAAAAGGATTTGCAAATCATTGTATTCTGTTTTTATTTATGATTTACACAGCATGCCAACTTCACTGGCTTTGGGGTTTGTAAAACAAAAATAATACGAATAGTATTTATTTTATTGGATTAATAAACATTCTGTATGATTATTTTAATTTAAAAAAATGGGGGAAAGCAAAGAACATGCATGGATGTTTAAAATTATATAATATTAATAATCATACTTTAAAAAAAATATTTTATTTGATTAGTTCTATAAACTATTATTATTTTTGTCGTAATGTAGGAAGGTGTATTTATTTTTTTCCCTGCAACGCCATCAGAGCCAATGGAAATTTCTCGTCCTTGTGTTTGATTTATGCATTGGACAACATTTTGTAAACTTAAGACAAAAATAAAGCATTTATTTTATTTGATTAATAAACATTTTGTATGATTTTTTAAATAAAATAAATAGGGGAAAAAAATGGGGGAAAGCAAAGAACATACATGGATGTTTAAAATTATATAATGATAATAATCATACTTTTTAAAAACATTTTATTTGATTAGTTCTGTAAAGTATTATTATTTTTGTAGTAATATAGGAAGGTGTATTTTTTTTCCGGCAATGGAAATTTCTTGTTCTTTTGTAAATTCAAGACAAAAATAAATTGGGACTAAGAATGCAAGTTTATACATAATAATAATCATCATCATTGTTATCATTATTACTACTACTACTACTACTACTATTATTATTATTATATTTGAGTGATAGGGCAGGACATTATAAGCTTTTGCTTCTCTCTGCTCCTTTTCGAACATACACCATATTTCTTTTATATTTATTTTATTCCAATATTACAGTACTAGCTGGGATAGGCTCCAGCCCCCCCAGGAGTAGATGACATCAACCAGGAGTGGAAGTGGGGGAAACCCACTGCAGTTTATTTTTAACTTTTAACACTGTAGGCGACAGTCTCATTTTCACCTGAGCCAGGTGGGCGGGGAGGCGGGCAGAATGTTCCATGACATACAGCAGAGTGGCGCTCACACGCGCGTGAAAGCCGTCTTTCTGCGCGTCGACTGAGGTGTTACACTGACATCATCCCGGGCGGTCGACGGGACTTTTTGATGTGTTGTCGTTTGTGCCGGGGAGCTGTGAGCGCTCTTCTTCTCGGGTGGCATGAGTCAGCATTGCATTTCACACTCGAATGTGCAAGAATTGGTGACGGTGGAACACTTCAGAACACTTCAAAACATCCTAAATCGTTGCGGGCCTGGAGATTTGCAGACTTATTTAAGTCCTCGTGGGTACTTTTTGGAGCCTTGGCTGTAGAATTAGAGATCCGGCATAGTTGTTCAGTGGGAATGGCAGTTCCTCATATGAGGTTCCACAGTCACAAAAATGTTTTATTTTCAGTAACTTGCTGTGTAAAAAAAGTCCTAAATCCTCCCAAAATAGCAACTTCAAACCAAAATGGCTGACTAACTGAATCAGTTTGTGTTAATTGAACACATTGCTACTCGCACAGGACCGACTTTTCCTCTGTTGTGGTATTTTAGGCTTCATAATGCGCCACACATTTTCAATGGGAGACAGGTCTGGACTACAGGCAGGCCAGTCTAGTACCCGCACTCTTTTACTATGGAGCCACGTTGTTGTAACACGTGGCTTGGCATTGTCTTGCTGAAATAAGCAGGGGCGTCCATGATAACGTTGCTTGGATGGCAACATATAAATGATAAATAAATGGGTTATACTTGTATAGCGCTTTTCTACCTTCAAGGTACTCAAAGCGCTTTGACAGTATTTCCACATTCACCCATTCACACACACATTCACACACTGATGGCGGGAGCTGCCATGCAAGGCGCTAACCAGCACCCATCAGGGGCAAAGGGTGAAGTGTCTTGCCCAAGGACACAACAGACGTGACTAGGATGGCAGAAGGCGGGGATTGAAACCCAGTAACCAGCAACACTCCGATTGCTGGCACGGCCACTCTACCAACTTCGCCACGCTGTCCCTTATGTTGCTCCAAAACCTGTATGTACCTTTCAGCATTAATGGTGCCTTTACAGATGCGTAAGTTACCCATGCCTTGGGCACTAATACACCCCCATACCATCACAGATGCTGGCTTTATAACTTTGCGCCTATAACAATCCCGATGGTTCTTTTCCTCATTGTTCCGGAGAACACGACCTCCACAGTTTCCAAAAAATGTTTTAAATGTGGACTCGTCAGACCACAGAACACTTTTCCACTTTTCATCAGTCCATCTTAGATGAGCTCGGGCACTGGGTGTTGTTGATAAATGGCTATAGCTTTGCATAGTAGAGTTTTAACTTGCACATACAGATGTAGCGATGAACTGTAGTTACTGACAGTGGTTTTCTGAAGTGTTCCTGAGCCCATGTGGTGATATCCTCTACACACTGATGTTGTTTTTTGATGCAGTACCGCCTGAGGGATCAAAGGTCTGTAATATCATCGCTTATGTGCAGTGATTTCTCCAGATTCTCTGAACCTTTTGATGATATTATGGACCGTAGATGGTGAAATCCCTAAATTCCTTGCAATAGCTTGTTGAGAAATGTTGTTCTTAAACTGTTCAACAATTTGCTCACGCATTTGTTCACAAAGTGGTGAACCTCGCCCCATTTTTGTTTGTGAATGACTGATAATTTCATGGAAGCTGCTTTTATACCCAATCATGGCACCCACCTGTTCCCATTTAGCCTGTTCACCTGTGGGATGTTCCAAATAAGTATTTGATGAGCATTCCTCAACTTTCTCAGTCTTTTTTGCCACTTGTGCCAGCTTTTTTGAAACATGCATCAACAAACACAGTTTAAATGTTCGAACGTTAAGTATCTTGTCTTTGCAGTGTATTCAATTGAATATCGGTTGAAAGGGATTTGAAAATCATTGTATTCTGTTTTTATTTACGAGTTAAACAACGTGCCAACTTCACTGGTTTGGGGTTTTTGTGCATGGAAAAAGACAGGCCGTCTTATATTTGGGTTGTAGGGATTTAACATGCAAAACACAAAGTGGCAAACAATGACTTTTCCCCGAGCAATTTGGTGTTGTTCTTAAGAAACCATTTGAGTGGAAACAGTGCAGCAGCTGCAGTGAGTACATTTCTCCAAAAGATGGCGTAATAGCACAAACAATAAAATACATCAGTGTTTGTTTGTTTTTGTATTATTGCCATCAGCGAATCAATCAATCAATCAATCAATGTTTATTTATATAACCCTAAATCACAAGTGTCTCAAAGGGTTGCACAAGTCACAACGACATCCGCGGTACAGAGCCCACATAAGGGCAAGGAAAAACTCGCAACCCAGGGGGACGTCGATGTGAATGACTATGAGAAACCTTGGAGAGGGCCGCATATGTGGTTGACCCCCCCCCCCCCCCCCCCCCCCCCCCGCGGGGTGCAAAGTGTCGGAAAAAGGTATCGGTTTCGAGTTCAGAATTGACACAGTTTTATAAGTCGCGGGGTTCAAAGTGTAAGAAAAAGGTATCGGTTTCTGGTCCAGAATTGACACAGTTTTATAAGCCGCGGAGTTCAAAGTGTCGGAAAAAGGTATCGGTTTCTGGTCCAGAATTGACACAGTTTTATAAGCCGCGGGGTTCAAAGTGTCGGAAAAAGGTAGCGGTTTCTAGTCCAGAATTGACACAGTTTTATAAGCCGCGGGGTTCAAAGTGTCGGAAAAAGGTAGTGGTTTCTAGTCCAGAATTGACACAGTTTTATAAGCCGCGGGGTTCAAAGTGTCGGAAAAAGATAGCGGTTTTTAGTCCAGAATTGACACAGTTTTATAAGCCGCAGGGTGCAAAGTGTCGGAAAAAGGTATCGGTTTCTAGTCCAGAATTGACACAGTTTTATAAGCTGCGGGGTTCAAAGTGTCGGAAAAAGTTATCGGTTTCTAGTCCAGAATTGACGTTTTCTATAAACCAGTGTGGGTGGTACTGGGAGAAAGGTGGGTGAAGTGTCTTGCCAAAGGACACAACGGCAATGACTGGATTCGAACCTGGAACCCACAATTATCTAAAAGAGCCACATCCCCTTTATACCATAAATGGTTATTTTTCAGTTTGTCTAAAAATGCCGAGATATTGACAAGTCAAACATCCTTAAAATCCAGTGAGCATTGAAATCTGCACCTGCACTCTTTTTAAAGGGCCACCTGCGAGAGGACCCCTGCGGAGAGAGCACCTCATTGAGCCAGGTAGTGTCGTAGCATTTTGTCAGCGCAGTTGAAATGAACCATTGTCATGCAGACATAATTACAGGTCAGCTTCTACTACCAGGAATGCGGGCGAGTGACCCGCAGAGATCCCCGCGCTCCGCTTTTATTGCGCTCCATTGTCATTGTAAGCAGCTCAGGGGTCAGCTCACCCGGAGGCATGCGGGGCCCTCGCTCCGGAGTCACTCAGCGATGTTCAATATCGAACCCGTGTGAGCGGCTTCTGTTTCCATTGTCCTCACCCGAAGCTGCCGTGTTGCGCAGAACGTCATCACGGCGTGCGTTTCCCGCCCCCGCAGACTATCAATGAGCGGCCGAAGGAGTTTCGGTTTACCAGCAAAATCCGGCAGAGATAAGGCGGAGATTAGAGTTGGCGCTATCTCCAGAGGAGGCGGGAGAGAAGAGGAAGCTGTAGAAAAAAGTGCAATTATGACTGCACAGGGGTGAAGGCCACAATGCATCTGTCTGGCAGCAGCTGGACCATACCTGTGGGCGCGCCTCGGTCTTATCCCGTTTGACCCGTCGATAGAAGTGGTCAAAATAATAACATTGTAGCTTCTGCACGTGCAGCTTAGATTGCTACTAATGTACATCTGCATGGAGCTCTGACCCTCTACTTTCTCTCTAGCTCAGCTCAAAACAATATTCAGTCTAAGCCCCTGGAGAAGGGGTTCCAGACTGAGTCCAAGGAGAAAAAAAGCCTCATAGCCATAGCACACATAAACATGTGTGTAAGAGGGAAACATCAAAGAACACAAAGTTAAAGTTAAGTTAAAGTACCAATGATTGTCACACACACTCTAGGTGTGGTGAAATGTGTCCTCTGCATTTGACCCATCCCTTTGATCACCGCCTGGGAGGTGAGGGGAGCAGTGGGCAGCAGCGGTGGCCACGCCCGGGAATCATTTTTGGTGATTTAGCCCCCAATTTCAAACCTTGATGCTGAGTGCCAAGCAGGGAGGTAATGGGTCCCATTTTTATAGTCTTTGGTATAGGGGTGTGGGAAAAAATCGATTCGAATTCAAATCGAGATTCTCATGTTGTGCGATTCAGTATCGATTCTCATTTTTCAAAAATCGATGTTCATTTTTTTAAAAAATTTTTCTTTTTTTTTTTTTAAATTTAATTTTTTTTTTTTAAATTAATCAATCCAACAAAACAATACACAGCAATACCATAACAATGCAATCCAATTCCAAAACCAAGCCCGGCCCAGCAACACTCAATAAACAGAGCAATTGAGAGGAGACACAAACACGACACAGAACAATCCAAAAGTAGTGAAACAAAAATGAATATTATCAACAACAGTATCAATATTAGTTACAATTTCAACATAGCAGTGATTAAAAATCCCTCATTGACATTATCATTAGACATTTATAAAAAAAAATACAAATAAAATTGAACAATAGTGTCACAGTGGCTAACACTTGCATCGCATCTCATAAGCTGTGCAACCTACTAATAAAAGTCTCAATCAATCAATCAATCAAAGCTTGACAACACACTGTGTCCAATATTTTCACAAAGGTAAAATATGTCATATTTTTGGTTCATTTAATAGTTGAAACAAATTTACATTATTGCAATTAAAACATTGTCCTTTACAATTATAAAAGCTTTTTACAAAAATCTACTACTCTGCTTGCATGTCAGCAGACTGGGGTAGATCCTGCTGAAGTCCTATGTATTGAATGAATAGAGAATCCTTATGAATCGGAAAAATATCGTTTTTGAATTGAGAATCGCGTTGAATTGAAAAAAAAAATCGATTTATAATCGAATCGTGACCCCAAGAATCGATATTCAATCGAATCGTGGGACACGCAAGGATTCGCAGCCCTACTTTGGTATGACTCGGCCGGGGTTTGAGCTCACAACCTACCGATCTCAGGGCGGACACTCCAACCACTAGGCCACTGAGTAGTAAAACAACAATAAAAAAACCAAAAATCATATACACAGCCCGGTGGTACACAGAGGTTAGTGCATGTGCCTCACAATACGAAGGTCCTGAGTTCAATCCCGGGCTCGGGATCTTTCTGTGTGGAGTTTACATGTTCTCCCCGTGACTGCGTGGGTTCCCTCCGGGTACTCCGGCTTCCTCCCACCTCCAAAGACATGCACCTGGGGATAGGTTGATTGGCAACACTAAAATTGGCCCTAGTGTGGGAATGTGAGTGTGAATGTTGTCTGTCTATCTGTGTTGGCCCTGTGATGAGGTGGCGACTTGTCCAGGGTGCAGCTGGGATAGGCTCCAGCAACCCCCGCGGAATAATGTCATGGCTGTCTTGAGTTTCCAATAATTTCTACAACTTTTTGTGTGATAAAGTGATTGGAGCACATACTTGTTGGACACAAAAAACATTCATGAAGTTTGGTTATTTTATGAATTTATTATGGGTCTACTGAAAATGTGACCAAATCTGCTGGGTCAAAAGTATACATACAGCAATGTTAATATTTGGTTACATGTCCCTTGGCAAGTTTCACTGCAATACGGCACTTTTGGTAGCCATCCACAAGCTTCTGGTTGAATGTTTGACCACTCCTCTTGACAAAAGTGGTGAAGTTCAACTACATTTGTTGGTGTTCTGACATGGACTTATTTCTTCAGCATTATCCACACGTTTAAGTCAGGACTTTGGGAAGGCCATTCTAAAACTTTAATTCTAGCCTGATTTAGCCATTCATTTTCCACTTTTGATGTGTGTTTGGGGTCATTGTCCAAGACCCAACCTCCGGGCTGATGATTTTAGGTTGTCCTGAAGAATTTGGAGGTAATCCTCCTTTTTAATTGTCCCATGTACTTTCTGTAAAGCACCAGTTCCATTGGCAGCAAAACAGGCCCAGAGCATAATACTACCACCACCATGCTTGACGGTGGGCATGGTGTTCCTGGGATTAAAGGCCTTACCTTTTGTCCTCCAAACATATTGCTGGGTATTGTGGCCAAACAGCTACCTTTTTGTTTCATCTGACAAAACCCTGGTGGAAACCCTGGTGCGTTCTCTGCTACTTCCATGTGTACATTTTTCCCCTCCGGTCTGACTTGTAAGGCGGTTCAGAGCTGTCTTGCGGGATCTCAGGGAAGTGTGAGAGAATGGCCCGAGACTCTCTTAAAACCCCCCACCCCAACCCCTGCGCCCCCCAGAGGTGTCAAGCCCTTGATAAGTCCCCGTTTAAACTCTGCCCTCTGCAAAATGCCATGTGTCAACAACTGCCCGTGGCCCAGGCGCTCTGATCTGGTTTAGGCAAACACCCGCGACAAAGATCCGTCCATCTGCGGGAGACCCCGACTGTGCAGGCGGCCTTCAATTCTGTTGCCATTCAGACGGGGGGAAGAAATGACGGGGACATCAGGACGGAAGATTAGGACGGATCAGACTTTGGTCGTCCGCCATGTCTGGACCGGGCGGCGGAAAGTGTCAGACAGGTGTGATGTCGGTTGTGAGCGTGGTCTCTGCATGCCTCTCTCAAATGTCCTGCTTATTTTTGTATCCGCCGGATGATTCCGTTTTGTATCTGCCGGATGATCCTGTTGGACCCTTCATTAGGTACACTTTAAATGAAATATTTCATCGACTAACGCTCGCATTTTCAGGAATGGAATTTTTTTTTAAAATCCCGTAGTAAAAGCGACATTCCCATTAGCGCCGGTTGTTCAAAATAAGGAGGGGCGGTTCTCTTGAAGCTCTTCAATGGAATCTCAGAGCGCTGGGAGAGGTGGAAGACATGATTTGGCAGTTTACCCTCAGTGTTTGCCTCAAAATTTTCACGCCACGGCTCGAAGTCGAGCTGAGAAGTTTCCCAAGGCCCACTCGACCGTGCGGGGTCCGGTAGGCGTTTTTCCGTGTAAACGGCGAGCCCGGCTCCCGAAGTAGCCCACCCGCCACGTAAGTCTTCACGTCTTTAGGGTGGCTCAAAAAAGGCCTCAGCGCCGCGGGGGCGAGAACGTGGCCCAGCGCCCCTCTGATGTGCTCGTGTTAGCTGCTGGTGGCTTTCCTCCTCTGCATGTTGACACTGTGGCCTCACAACAGGACTTCTCACATGGCAGCACCGCATCACACCTTCCCTCAAGATGAAACTTTAAAAGTTTCACTTCAAGCTTATTTCAACTTGGGAAGACCATACCTTTCTCACTATATCATCACAATCAACACAAACGTATACAAAACCTGACATATGGTATTTGTTTTTGTTGTCAGTTCCTTCCGTATCAATCAATAATCTAAAGTTAACTGATATTTTGAACATTTAATGCATTTTAGGAGCTTTACTGTATTCCAATTTGTACAACAATAAAGGCATTTTGGGGGGGGGTTATTGTATTTGTTGTCATTCTAAGCATCACAATAATGACTGTGATTACATCCAGCTAATTACTGAACACTGATAATGATATTGTAAACTTTAATGGTCCCAAAACAATATCATACTATATTGTATAGTAATATTTATTGAAATACACTACATTATTTTTCTACTAGTGGCTGTGATGGTGATGGAAATTATAATAATAATGACACATATTGTTTGTTTGTTATGTGATTAATTGTGTGTGTGTGTGTGTGTGTTTTTATGTGTTCAACCACTATTATTGATGTTATCGTGATTATTGGTATTGATGCTGTTGTTGCTATTATTAACTTTAGTTTTTCCTTTTTTTTTTTTTTTTTTTTTTTTTATTGTTTTGTAGATTTCTGTCCAAAGTATTGCAAAGCTGAGATTTGGTTGGAGTTGGGATTTATTGAGCTTGTATTGTATTTCATTAGAGTGATTAACATTTTGTGTAATTTTTGTACATAAAATAATGGTTAATAAATACAAATAGAATACAATTAATACAATAATAAATATAACATAAATACAAATAAAATGAAATAAATACAGTAAAAAAAAAAAAGGTTACATCATTTTGATTGGTTATCAACACGTTTTTCAAATTAAATCAATTCATTAATAATGACTTGTATCAGATACAGTATAAAACTAATAACTATTTACTTTGTCTTATATGATACAAAAGCTAAGATAATGTTTTTTTTCCCATTTACCCACTGTTTGTTTTAAATGTTTTAGATTAAAGCAACAAACTCATATAGTTTTCAAAAAGTTTCTAACTTACTACAATAATTGTATGAGTGTAGGAAATGCTACATTTGTATAACTGTGGTTATGTTGATAAATACTTATTATTTTATATATATATATATGTGTGGTTTTTTTTGGTATTATCATAGATACATATGCATCTCAATTACAATTGTATGTTGATTGATTACAACAACATACGTTTATTACAAAAGTCAATTTAATGTTTGGTTTGATGTAAAACACTGTAGATGGATAAACTCATTATAGCATTATATAAATATATTTGTGTTTGTGTACCAGTTGTAGAGTACAATATTTATAAAAAAAAATATGAATGCAAGTACATATAACAATTATACCAAATAACATTGAAAAGAGATTTGTAAAAAAAAAAAAAAAAAAACTAAAAAGGAGCTAAAAAATCTAATTGTATGTGAACATTTTATTCTAATCAAATGTGTTAGTTATTGAAACAGACATGACAGTGGAACAAAACAATGTAAAACTCTCTGCATTAAAAAATAAATAAATCATGATCATGAAAAGATATGACTTTTAGTAAGCTGATATTTCAATTAATTTTTGTTGTACGTTATGAACTAGAATATGGCCTAAATAATATTGTTGCATTCGTGCGAATGGGGGTAATATAGAAGTTTATAACCTTTTGTGTTCCTTTACTTTAATATCTTATCGATTGTTTTTTTAATTTGATATCGAGTGAATAAAAATTTATTAAAAAAAAAACATTTTTAAACTAGCTTGATTAGTTAGTTGATACAGTTCATAAAAATGCATTCAATGCACATTTAAGAAAAAACTTGAGAGTTTTGCAGCATGCATACACAGTACATGTTTCTGGACCTTTGTCGACCCCTATTGGTCAATGTTAGACTGCAGCCTTGTCTGACAGCTCCTGCGTGCAGCTTTTTATTCGATGCAAACTTTTACTTTTACTTTTTGAGCTGCTTTTTTTTTTCTTTTTATACACCAATTACTAATAAAATATCATGTCAGTGTCTTTTAACTAATTTAGTATAAAACACATTTAAAATTAAAAATATATAATAATTTGTGCAACTTTTGTTGTGTTTATATTTCCATGTTTTACATCCACTTCGGGGTTGCAATGTTGCATTCGAAGCAAAAATAAAAGGCAGATTTTTAGAGAGTTGTGTCCATGTTCTTTGCAGCAGAGTTACGTCCCCGCCTATAAACACCTCCTTCCCCCCACCCCCCTCCCTCCAATCACTTCCTGGCCCTCAGAATAAATGCAGCGTCTTTCAAAAAGCAGCTCACATCCTCTCCAAGAGTCGCTCCGTGAGTCAAGTTTGGGGAAAACAAAACAAAAAAAAAACAAAAAGTTGAGGAGTCGCAATCACATTTTAAGACTCAAAAGGATCGACGCTTTTCTGCTTTTTTTTTGGATTCCCCCCCCCCTCTCCCAATTCAAGTAAGAAAAGGAGTTTTCCGCGCCCAGTGCGCGCAGCAGGCTTGGCTGTCACTGCGTCCTTTGGGCTCGGTGCGTGTGTGGATTGGATTCCCACTTTTTTTCTTTATTTTTTTTATTTAATTTTCCTCCGTCAAGCTGTCCTGCAACTCATTTCGCATGAATCTCCTCGACCCGTACCTGAAGATGACCGAAGAACAGGACAAGTGTCTCTCCGACGCGCCCAGTCCGAGCATGTCCGAGGACTCCGCCGGCTCGCCCTGCCCCTCCGGCTCCGGGTCGGACACGGAGAACACCCGGCCCTCCGACAACCACCTCCTGCACGGCGCGGACTACAAGAAGGAGGGCGACGAGGAGAAGTTCCCGGTGTGCATCCGCGACGCCGTGTCCCAGGTGCTGAAGGGCTACGACTGGACTCTGGTGCCCATGCCGGTGCGCGTAAACGGCTCCAGTAAGAGCAAACCGCACGTCAAGAGACCCATGAACGCCTTCATGGTTTGGGCTCAGGCTGCACGCCGGAAGCTGGCGGACCAGTACCCGCACCTGCACAACGCGGAGCTCAGCAAAACTTTGGGCAAACTTTGGAGGTACGTTTGGTTTTACGCACGACTTTTACGCATGGACCCAACCACCGTGCACGCTGTTAAAATTCATATTTTTCTTTTATGTGGGTTCTTACGCATGGACCCAACCACCGTGCACGCTGTTAAAATGCATGTTTTGCTTTTATTTTTATTTTTACGCATGGACCCAACCACTGCGCACGCTGTTAAAACACACCTTTTTCTTTTCTTTTACAAAACCCAATTAACCTCCTTAAATGCACACTTTTTTTAAAACATATTGTGTTGTTTCCAGGCTGCTCAATGAGGGCGAGAAGCGTCCCTTCGTGGAGGAGGCGGAGCGCCTCAGGGTGCAGCACAAGAAGGACCACCCGGACTACAAGTACCAGCCCCGGCGGAGGAAGTCCGTCAAGAACGGGCAGATGGAGCCCGAGGACGGCGAGCAGACTCACATCTCGCCCAACGCCATCTTCAAGGCGCTGCAGCAGGCGGACTCTCCTGCCTCCAGCCTGGGCGAGATGCATTCTCCAGGAGAGCATTCAGGTAAGCATCAAACTTTTTTCTTTTTTTTTGCAACAATAAAAGGACGTGTAATAAATGTCACTGCAAGTATTAAAAAGGGAACCAATATTACTACTTCTCGTTTTTTTTACAGTTAAATGCATCTTTTTGCAATGCACGCATAATATTTGACAAAAGTCCTATATTGGGTTTAAAAGTGTTATTGTCACTAGTTTTTGTATGTTGTATATCAGTATTTATTTTTATTTTCTTTTTCTTTTTTTTATTAATCAATCCAACAAAATAATACACAACAATACCATAATAACACAATTCCAATTCCAAAACCAAACATTCAGAATAGCAATCAACAGAGCAATTGGGAGGACACACAAACATGACACAAAACAATCCAAAAGTAGTCAAACAAAAATGAATAATATCAACAACAATAAGAATTCCAACATAGCAGTGACTAGGAATCCCTCATTAACATTATCATCACAACCATTTATAAAAAATAAATACAACTCACATCGCATAACATCTCATAAGCTTGACAACACATTGCGTCCAATATTTTCCACAGTATTAATAATGTAAAAAATAATGTAATTTATTCAAGTCCCTGGGTAAGACGTAGAAAAATGAATCTACGTTAAATGTGCCTGTCACAAATTAGCTGCCTCACACAGAAGAGGAAGGATAGGGAGAGTTGGCAGGAACAAATAGACGTGAAGGAAAATTACCCCAAAACTACTAATTGTCTTTCTAAATATGTCTTGGCCTGAAGAAGTTTGGACATTTGTCATAAAAAGTTAAATGAAATCATTTATGCGGGAGAATTTGTCGGTCAAAAAGTTGCCCGACACAAAATAAATAAAGAGCGAATATAAGACGGACATAAGAGATATGACCTAAAACGGTGGTTCTCAAACCTGTTTCCCCATTGTATCACCTCCAAAAACACTGTAATGCCCAACAATAAAATACAGTAGCGTGGTAGGCCTAAATATTCATTAAAAACAAGGCAGAAGTATTATTACAAACCGCTTGACCAGTAACACTGTGTTTAAATGTTGGAAAATAAAACCGTGTGCTTGAATAATGAAGAAAATATTTGGCGTACCACTAAAAGGAGTCCGTGAACCACTAGTGGTACTTGTACCACAGCTTGAGAATCCCTGACCTAAAACCATCCCTGTTTGTGTACATTTCAAGTATTTACATGTTACTGCTTCTAGTTTATGAGCATGGTTATAATAATACCGTTAGTACAATATTTGAACACCTGTGGGTGGCATCCATAAATCTAATTGGGTTTTGAGTGGAAATAAGTGTGTTGATTTTAAAAAGTTAAATAAAAATGACAGAAGAAAAAGGATAAGGAGAGTTGGTGGAAACAAAAGAGAAATGATCAAAAACAGAAGTATCACTGTTACGGTTTTTCATGTATTACTGTTGGAGTTGTTGGAGTGTGATAGTTTAGACCAGGGGTCCCCAAACTTTTTGACTCGGGGGCCGCATTGGGTTAAAACAATTTGGCCGGGGTCCGGAATGTATGTACTGTATATATATATACACATGTATATACTGTATATATATATACATATATATATATATATATATATATATAGTTGAGGTTTTTGTGGCTTATCCGTTAAACAGTGCTCAATATCGGGGTAGAGCGGAATATACGTTAGGTCAGGAAAAAACACAGGGGCTATTTTATCCCTACAAGCCTGTTTTGCAGGTTTCCCTGCGTCCCTAGACTTTTTAAATAGCCTCTGTGTTTTTTCCTGACCTAACGAATATATATATATATATATATATATATATATATATATATATATATATATATATATATATATATATATATATATATATATATATATATATATATATATATATTCTTGCGCACTAATTGACTGAAAGAGTGCGCACTTAATGTCACGTTATCAATGAAAAAATTAATTTTTAGACAATATGATTTGCCTGAGTGGCTAGGAGACACCGAGAGTAACAAGCGGTAGAAAATGGATTAGAAAGGACAGTTTTTTTAAAATAATAATTTAAAAAAATAAATAATAAAAAATACAAATTAAAAAAATATATATATATATATATTTTATATATATATATATATATATATATATATATATATATATATATATATATATATATATATATATATATATATATATATATATATATATATATATATATATATATATATATATATATATATATATATATATATATAATCGGGGTTTCTGTGGTTTATCCATTATACAGTGCTCAATACCGGGGTAGAGCGGAATATACGTTAGGTCAGGAAAAAACACAGAGGCTATATCATCCCTACAAGCCTGTTTCGCAGGCTTGTAGGGATGATATAGCCTCTGTGCTATATATATATATATATATATATATATATATATATATATATATATATATATATATATATATATATATATATATATATATATATATATATATATATATATATATATATATATATGTATATATATATATAGATGTATATTTTTATTATTTATTTATTTTCAAAACTTGGGACTTACCGCAAGCTGTAGTTTGGGGACCCCTGGTTTATACCAATACATAGCATGTGTACACATGTGACTGAACTGTCCCTGTCCTCCCCCCTCAGGTCAGTCCCAGGGTCCGCCGACGCCCCCGACCACCCCTAAGACGGACCTCCCCTCCGCCAAGTCCGACCTGAAGCGCGAGGGCCGCCCGGCTCAGGAGGGCTCCAGCCGCCAGCTCAACATCGACTTCGGCGCCGTGGACATCGGCGAGCTGAGCAGCGAGGTCATCTCCAACATGGGCAGCTTCGACGTGGACGAGTTCGACCAGTACCTGCCGCCGCACAGCCACGCCGCCGCCGCCGCTGCTGCTGCCGCCGGCCAAGGTGGTTACGCCTCCTCCGCCCAAGGGGGCTACGCCTCCTCCGTCGGCCAGGGCGGCAACGTGGGGCCATGGATGTCCAAGCAGCAGCACTCCCTCAGCACCCTGGACGCTCAACAGCGGGGCTCGGCGCAGATCAAGACGGAGCAGCTGAGCCCGAGCCACTACAGCGAGCAGCAGGGCTCGCCGCAGCACGTGGCCTACGGCTCCTTCAGCCTGCAGCACTACAGCGCCGCCGCCTACCCCCCCAGGGCGCAGTATGACTATCCCGACCAGCAGGGCGGCGCCTCCTACTACGCCGCCGGCCAAGGCTCTGGCCTCTACTCCCCGTTCAGCTACATGAGCCCCAGCCAGAGGCCCATGTACACCCCCATCGCCGACACCGCGGGGGTCCCGTCCGTGCCTCAGACCAGCAGTCCTCAGCACTGGGAGCAGCAGCCCATTTACACCCAACTCTCCCGGCCATGAGGACTTTTTAAAAACAAAAACATTTGACTCTTTTCTAGTTGTACATCTCTGGATTGGCTCCCGTCAGTGCCTTTTTGTGATTATATTTTTTTAGATATAATACTTGCATAAATCCTCTGTGAGGACATAGTGGTTATGAATATTCTAGTATGTACTGTGTATGTGTTCTGCTCTGTCATCCATTGCGGCAACGCCAAGTTAACACAAAAAAAAAAAAAAAAAAAAAAAAAAAAGCACCCTCAGTGGCCTTACGTGTCGCCATTATTTTGTACAGGAAGTGACTGAGAGTTTTTTTCTACTGTTGGGTTAGAGTCCGTTCCCCACCTGGCTTGTACTTTACTGCGTCTGCCACGCCAGCTTCCGTCCCGCCTCGATACCACTGGTGCCTGCGGAGCCACGAGCGAGGAGGCTCTGTCCACAGGAAGTGACCTCTTGACCTCCTGTGCAGCCAGCAGGTCTGAGCCCCCCGGGGCACGCTTCTGTCCTACCCTAACCTCTTTTAATTTATTCTTTAGCATTAACTTTATTGGAAAAATTAACTATTTGCAATGATCGATTCAGCAGCGTGAGCGGAGTAGATCGCTGCGTGGTACAGATTTATTTATCGTTTTGTAAATGTTATCATTCACTTGTGTACAGATGATTCATTTCTTCTTATTTTCTCTCTCACAAACGGAAGCTGCGTAGCGTAGCACTGGTTTGCCTTTTTTTTTTTTTTTTGAGGGGATAAATGTTCTGGAATGGACATTTACTGAGAATTGTCATTCTCCCTTTTTTTATATTCTGTATCGTTAGTTCATATTTTTTGTGTCATCACTTACTTGGAGTCTCCTTTAGGTAAACATGGCGTCTTTGTCTTAAAAGCTTATCTTTTGTATTATATTGTTTGCAATAAAAACAAAACACTGTAAAACTGTCATGGTCGTGTACTTTTTTATAGCGATCATATTAAACCATAGGGTTCAATATGATGTCGGTCCACCTTTTGCAGCTATTACAGCTTCAATTCTTCTGGGAAGGCTGTCCACAAGGTTGCGGAGTGTGTTTATAGGAATTTTTGACCATTCTTCCAAAAGCGCATTGGTGAGGTCACCCACTGATGTTGGTCGAGAAGGCCTGGCTCTCAGTCTCCGTTCTAATCCATCTTAAAAGGTGTTCTATTGGGTTCAGGTCAGGACTCTGTGCAGGCCAGTCAAGTTCATCCACACCAGACTCTGTCATCCATGTCTTTATGGACCTTGCTTTGTGCACTGGTGCACAGTCATGTTGGAAGAGGAAAGGGCTCGCTCCAAAATGTTTTGGTATCCTGGAGCACTCAAAGTTCCTTTCACTGAAACACAACTCCACACCATAATTCCTCCTCCACCAAATTTCACACTCTGCACAATGCAGTCCGAAATGTAGCGTTCTCCTGGCAACCTCCAAACCCAGACTCCTCCATCAGATTGCCAGATGGAAAAGCGTGATTCATCACTCCAGAGAACACGTCTCTACTGCTCTAGAGTCCAGTGGCGACGTGCTTTACACCAATGGGTTAGATGCAGCTGCTCGGCCATGGCAACCTATTCCATGAAGCTCTCTGCGTACTGTATGTGGGCTAATTGGAAGGTCACATGAAGTTTGGAGCTCTGTAGCAACTGACTGTGCAGAAAGTCGGCGACCTCTTTGCACTATGCGCTTCAGCATCCGCTGACCCCTCTCTGTCAGTTTACGTGGCCTACCACTTGGTGGCTGAGTTGCTGTTGTTCCCAAACTCTTCACTTTTCTTATAATAAAGCCGACAGTTGACTTTGGAATATTTCGAAGAGGAAATTTCACGACTGGATTTGTTGCACAGGCAGGGGCGCCGCTAGGGATTTTGGGCCCCATGAAAAGAATCTTTACAGGGCCCCCATTATTTTTTCTGTATTATAATTTCATCATCATTAGGGGCCTCTCTGGGCCCCCCTCCATCATGGGCCCCTAGAATCCGTCTCCTTTACCCCCCCTTTTCGGGTGGCATCCTCCTCGCTGTCCCAAAAACTAGGCTAAAAACGAGAGGCAAGGCCCAGACTATGGAACAACCTTCCACTATCTATTAGGTCCTCCCAGCCTCTGAGCCAATTTAAATCGAGGCTAACAACATATCTTTACTCCCTGGCATTCAAATCCAGTTAGACAGGATTGTTTCTTATTTCTTTCTTAAAATCTTTTTTTGTATTTATTACATTTTAGTATTTTAGGTGATATATTCCACACTTCTTTGAAGGTATATTTTACTACTGTATTTTATTCATCCTTCCGTGTTAACATGTAAATGTGACACTATGTGCCCCTTTTCTTATGTCTGTACTGAACTGAAACTGAAACTCCTAATAATAATAATCCATCCATCCATCCATTTTCTACCGCTTATTCCCTTCGGGGTCGCTGGAGCCTATCTCAGCTACAATCGGGCGGAAGGCGGGGTACACCCTGGACAAGTCGCCACCTCATCGCAGGGCCAACACAGATAGACAGACAACATTCACACTCACATTCACACTCTAGGGCCAATTTAGTGTTGCCAATCAGCCTATCCCCAGGTGCATAATAATAATAATAATAGATTTTATTTGTAAAAAGCACTTTACATTGAGTAAACAACCTCAAAGGGCTACAGTGTAATAAAAGATACAATACAAATAAAAAGAAAAAGAAGAAGAAAAAGATAATAAAAAATAAATACAAATCAAAACTAGAACAGCCAAATAGCTAAAACTAGTATGCATACATATAAAAAAGGCTTTTTTTAAAAGAAGGCTTTTTAAGCCGTTTTTAAAAGCATCCACAGTCTGTGGTGCCCTCAGTTGGTCAGGGAGAGCGTTTCACAGACTGGGAGCGGCGGAGCAGAAAGCCCGGTTTACTATTGTTCGTAGCTTTGTCCTCTGAGGTTGGAAGAGGTTAGCCTGTCCGGAGCGGAGTTGTCGTGTGGAAGATTTGGAGGTGAGTAGTTATTTGAGGTAAAGGGGGGTATTTCCATGGAGGCACTGGTGGGTTAAGGAGCAAAACGTATGCCTGGAGGAGAAAAAAAAAGGGATTTTTTTAATTTTTGAAATTGTCTTCAACAAAAAGCTTGAATATATAGATGTAATCTATATATTGATATATAGATTACATTTATACACTGCAAAAAGTCAGTGTTAAAAAACAAGGGACAAAAATACCAAAATTAGGGGTATTTTATTTGAACTAAGCAAAATTATCTGCCAATAGAACAAGAAAATTCGGCTGGTCAAGACTTTCCAAAACAAGTAAAATTAGCTAACCTCAATGAACCCAAAAATACCTTAAAATAAGTATATTCTCACTAATAACAAGTGCACTTTTCTTGGTAGAAAAAAAAAAGAGACCTTTTTGCTCAATATGTTGACAAATATTCTTACATTAAGTAAATGCTAGTGCCATTATCTTGATTTTTTTTCATGCTTGAAGTAAGAAAGTATTACTTTAAAAAAGTAGTTTTATACTTGTGAGTGTTAATGACACAGCTTTGCATCAGTTGATATTCTAGTTTCAAGCATGTTTTACTCAATATAGGTCATAACATCTCAGCAACAAGCTGTAATATCTTACTGAGATCATTTAGGACCAAAACCCTTAAAACACGTAAAACACTAACACAAAATCTGCTTAGTGAGAAGAATTATCTTATCAGACAGAAAATAAGCAAATATCACCCTTATTTGAGATATTTAATCTTACTTAGATATCAGTTTTTGCAGTGTAGATGTAATTTAAATAATTGTAAAAACATATTTTACATAAAAAAATATTTCAAATCTAAATTTGCAGCACTCTTCGGGAGCCGGGAAGGCCAGTGGTACCGCTCAGAGTTGAGTTGATTCGATTGGAAGTGGCGAACAAACCGTTTCACAGTGTCACACTTGGGTGAAGTCTTGTCTGGTCATTTCCTGTTTTATTTTGAAAAGCCAATTCTCCTTCTCGTTTCAGATCACTTGCTCTTCCTGGTGTGTCATCGTTTGTCCTGATTGATTTCACCTGTTCTCCCATGCTTAAATGTCTCGTCCTCCTTCTCTCCTGCGCCAGAGAGTTTTATATCTTCTTGTGCGTACCTCCAGAGTTTCTTGTCCACAGCCATAGCCACGTTTTGGGGCTATCTTATGGATCCTCAGGAGAGTTTTGGTTTGTGACTTTTTCAGGTAAAGTTAGCTTCATAGTATCGCCTCAGTTGGAGTGCTTTTTGGTGTTCTTAGAACTAGGGATGTCCGATATTGTTCATTTCTTATTTACTGATACCGATATCAACCCATACCGATATATACAGTCGTGAAATTAACACATTGTTATAACTAATTTGGACAACCAGGTATGGTGAAGATAAGGTCCTTTTTAAAAAATAAAATAAAATAAGATAAATTAATTAAAAACATTTTCTTGAATAAAAAAAGAAAGTAAAACAATATAAAAACAGTTACATAGAAACTAGTAATTAATGAAAATGAGTAAAATTAACTGTTAAAGGTTAGTACTATTAGTGGACCAGCAGCACACACAATCATGTGTATCCCTTGCAGACTGTATTGATATATATTGATATATAATGTAGGAACCAGAATATTAATAACAGAAAGAAACAACCCTTTTGTGTGAATGAGTGTAAATGGGGGAGGGAGGTTTTTTGGGTTGGTGTACTAATTGTAAGTGTATCTTGTGTTTTTTATGTTGATTTAATAAAAAAAAAAAACACGAAAAAACGATACCGATAATTTCCGATATTACATTTTAAAGCATTTATCAGCCGAAAATATCGGCAGGCCTATATTATCTACTTAGAACCCTTTTCCCTCCGTAGCTGGAGCGTTTTGAGTTTGTTAATCATTTTGGGGTCAGGTTAGATCTGTTTTTGGATCCCTTCCCTTGCCATTATAATGAACTGCTTCTGAAATCCTGCGCCTGTGTTCAGAGTCCAATTCTGGTCGTGACACACTCACGAGATCTAGCCTTTTTTTTAAATGGACTTACAAGTATTTATCTGTAATAGTGTTGTCCCGATACCAATATTTTAGTACCGGTACCAAAATTGTTTTGATACTTTTTGGTATTTTTCTAAATAAAGGGGAGGGGACCACAAAAAAATTGCATTATTGGCTTTATTTTAACAAAAAAAACCTTACGGTACATTAAAAACTCCATCCATCCATTTTCTACTGCTTGTCCCTTTTGGGGTCGCGGGGGGTGCTGGAGCCTATCTCAGCTGCATTCGGGCGGAAGGCGGGGTACACCCTGGACACGTCGCCATCTCATCACAGGGCCAACACAGATAGACAGTCTACATTCACACTCACATTCACACACTAGGGCAGTGGTTCTTAACCTTGTTGGAGGTACCGAACCCCACCACTTTCTTATGCGCATTCCCCGAACCCTTCTTCAGTGAAATATATATATATATATATATATATATATATTTTTTTTTTTTAAAATTCAAGACAAAGTTACCGTATTTTTCGGAGTATAAGTCGCACCGGCCGAAAATGCATAATAAAGAAGGAAAAAAACGTATATAAGTCACACTGGAGTTAATGTCGCATTTTTGGGGGAAATTTATTTGATAAAAGCCAACACCAAGAATAGACATTTGAAAGGCAATTTAAAATAAATGAAGAATAGTGAATAAGTGTACGTTATATGACGCATAAATAACCAAATGAGAATGTGCCTGGTATGTTAATGTAACATATTATGGTAAGAGTCATTCAAATAACTATAACATATAGAACATGCTATACATTTACCAAACAATCTGCCACTCCTAATCGCTAAATCCCATGAAATCTTATACGTCTAGTCTCTTACGTGAATGAGCTAAATAATATTATTTGATATTTTACGGTAATGTGTTAATAATTTCACACAAGTCGCTCCTGAGTATAAGTCGCACCCCTGGCCAAACTACGAAAAAAACTGCGACTTATAGTCCGAAAAATACGGTATATGTTTTTTTACTGGTGCACAAAATGAACCGTGCATGAACATCACGTTGTTCAAAGAACAAAACCAACACAGTGCATGAACTCACAACAAATTACACACCTGCACATCAGATGGAAAATTAGAGGGAACATTGTTTGGGGGTATCCATAATACGCCGATAGGGAGAAGTTTTTATTTACACGATGAGTCGGGTGTGTCTTGACCTCCACGGCGCAGGCTCCGCCGAACCCCTGAGACCGACTCACCGAACCCCTAGGTTTGGTGGTGGGAGGAAGCCGGAGTACCCGGTGGGAACCCACGCAGTCACGGGGAGAACATGCAAGCTCCACCCAGAAATATCCCGAGCCCGGGATTGACCAGGACTACTCAGGACCTTCGTATTGTGAGGTACATGCACTAACCCCATATGTTTCTTTATTGCAAGTTTGTCCTTAATTAAATTTGTGAACATACAAGACAACTTGTCTTTTAGTAGTGAGTAAATAAACAAAGGCTCCTAATTTAGTCTGCTGACATATGCAGTAACATATTGTGTCATTTTCCATTCTATTATTTTGTCAAAATTATTAAGGACAAGCGGTAGAACATGAAGTATTAATCTACTTGTTCATTTACTGTTAATATCTGGTTATTTTGTCTTTTAACATGTTCTATCTACACTTCTGTTAAAATGTAATAATTTATTCTTCTTTTTGATACTTTACATTAGTTTTGGATGATACCACAAATTTGGGTATCAATCCGATACCAAGTAGTTACAGGATCATACATTTATTCAAAGTCCTCATGTGTCCAGGGACATATTTACTGAGTTTATAGCCCTGCGATGAGGTGGCGACTTGTCCAGGGTGCACCCCGCCTTCCGCCCGAATGCAGCTGATAGGCTCCAGCACCACCCCCGCGACGCCAAAAGGGACAAGCGGTAGAAAATGTATGGGGATGGATAAACTTATTATAAATTTAAAAAAAGAGAGATTTTGTGATGCTAAAACATATCTATGTAATCATAGTATTGACTAGATACGCTCCTGTACTTGGTATCATTACAGTGGATGTTAGGTGTAGATCCACCAATGGCGTTTGTTTACATTTTAGCGTCCTGGACGAGTTGGTGCTGCGGGGAATTCTGGGAATTTGTTCTATAGTGTTTATGTTGTGTTGCGGTGCAAATATTCTCCCACAATGTGTTTGTCATTGTTGTTTTTAGTGTGGTTTCACTATATGGCACATGTTTATGACAGTGTTGGCGTTGTTCGTACGGTCACCCTTAGTGTACACTGCAAAAACTGAAATCTAAGTAAGATTACATATCTCAAATAAGGGTTATATTTGCTTATTTTCTGTCTGATAAGATAATTCTTCTCACTAATCAGATTTTATTTTTAGTGTTTTACTTGTTTTAAGGGTTTTGGTCCTAAATGATCTCAGTAAGATATTACAGCTTGTAGCTGAGATGTTATGACCTATATTGAGTAAAACATGCTTGAAACTAGAATATCAACTGTTGCAAAGCTGTGTCATCAACACTCACAAGTATAAAACAACTTTTTTAAAGTAATAATTTCTTACTTCAAGCATGAAAAAAAAAATCATGATGCCGAGCGCATATCATTATGTCAAGATAATGGCACTGGCATTTACTTAATTTAAGAATATTTTCCAACATATTGAGCAAAAAGGTCTTTTTTTTTCTACCTAGAAAAGTGCACTTGTTATTAGTGAGAATATACTTATTTTAAGGTATTTTTGGGTTCATTGAGGTTAGCTAATTTTACTTGTTTTGGAAAGTATTGACCTGCCAAATTTTCTTGTTCTATTGGCAGATAATTTTGCTTAGTTTAAACAAAATACCCCTGATTTTTTTTTGTTTTTTTCTTGTTTTTGAACACTGACTTTTTGCAGTGCGACATGTATGGCTGTTGACTAAGTATGCACTTCATTCACTTGTAAGTACTGTGTTTAAAGTTAAGATTGATTGTCTTAATAGCTAATGACAGGATGAAGTGAAATCTTGTCTTGACTTTGTCATGTCAACTTTAGACCATTTTTAACACATCCAATGTCATGACTCTGGTGAGTAGAGAAGCATGTGTAGCTATTACTCGTCCTACAGGGATGATACTTGAAATAAACTCCAAGGAGACAAGAATTAGTGATTTAGAAGTAGGT
The DNA here is from genome assembly GCF_033978785.1 of Entelurus aequoreus. Lineage (NCBI taxonomy): Eukaryota > Metazoa > Chordata > Actinopteri > Syngnathiformes > Syngnathidae > Entelurus > Entelurus aequoreus. Next base: position 16,927,059 of record NC_084755.1, read on the forward strand.
GGGGGATCGGTACTTTTTAGAGGCGGTATAGTACCAAATATGACTCATTAGTATCGCGGTACTATACTAACACCGGTATACCGTACAACCCTACTCGCATTGTGATTCTTGTTGTGAGTTCTCTATCTTATCCCAGGAGGCGTACAGTATGTTACGTTCAACGAGAAGCAACCTAGAAGGGCTACTGTCAACAACTCATGATCTGGTTGGCTATCGTAACTGTCTATCAACTGTTAGCCTACACTGCACAGACCGCCACCTTGTTGATTTTAGAAGGCCTCGGGCAGATTTCATACAACGTTGGCAACAAGCTAGTTGAATTGTAATTGGATAAAATCTCTGGAACATGAAGAGAATATGATGACTACTTTTATATATTTCGGGAAAGTAAATTGAAAAATGAAAAACTTTTATCAATTTATTATCATGTTTTAGGGCAGTCAAGGCCAGCAAAGCCTTCTCTGCTGGCCTTGACTGCCCACCACTGATAGGTAGGTCACAGTTAGGGCTGTGAATCTTTGGTTGTCCAACGATTCGATTCAATATCGATTCTTGGGGTCACGATTCGATTATAAATCGATTTTTTTTTTTATTCAAAATGATTCTCGATTCAAAAACCATATTTTTCCGATTCAAAAGGATTCTCTATTCATTCAATACATAGGATTTCAGCAGGCTCTACCCCAGTCTGCTGACATGTAAGCAGAGTAGTAGATTTTTGTAAAAAGCTTTTATAATTGTAAAGAACAATGTTTTATCAACTGATTGCAACAATGTAAATTTGTTTTAACTATTAAATGAACCAAAAATATGACTTATTTTATCTTTGTGAAAATATTGGACACAGTGTGTTGTCAAGCTTATGAGGTGTAAGCCACTGTGACACTATTGTTTTTTTTTATTTATTTTTTTTATAAATGTCTACTGATAATGTCAATGAGGGATTTTTAATCACTGCTATGTTGAAATTGTAACTAATATTGATACTGTTGTTGATAATATTCATTTTTGTTTCACTACTTTTGGGTTGTTTTGTGGAATTGGATTGCATTGTTATGGTATTGTTTTGTTGGATTGATTAAATTAAAAAAAAAAAATTAAAAAAAAAAATTATAATAAAAAAAAATAGATTTTTGAAAAAATGAGAATGGATTCTGAATCGTACAACGTGAGAATGGCGATTTGAGTTCGAATCCGATTTTTTTACCAGACCCCTAGTCACTATACATCTAAGTTCCATTATTACATTTATTTTAGTAGCAAGTCAAGGTCAGCAATATATGACTCATTTGTTTTGTGTGATGACCAAAAAGTTGCTACACAACGAGAACAAAAACAGCGGCATTCTTACAATGTTGGTGTGTTGCTTCTGTAATAAGGAGATGACTCTTGCACTGATGAGACTTTCCCTCACGCGGACCACGCTTGACTCATTCCGTTCTGTGGTCCTACCAAACGTTAGGATGAAATTAATTTGTTTCACCCGCAGTAACTCTAAACCAGGGGTCACCAACCTTTTTGAAACCAAGAGCTACTTTTTGGGTAGTGATTAATGCGAAGGGCTACCAGTTTGATACACACTTAAATAAATTGCCAGAAATAGCCAATTTGCTCAATTTACCTTTAACTCTTTGTTATTATTAATAATTAATTATATTTACACTTAATTGAACGGTTTAAAAGAGGACAAAACACGAAAAAAATGACAATTAAATTTTGAAACATAGTTTATCTTCAATTTCGACTCTCTAAAATTCAAAATTCAACCGAAAAAAAGAAGAGAAAAACTAGCTAACTCGAATCTTTTTGAAACAATTTAAAAAATAATTTATGGAACATCATTACTAATTTTTCCTGATTAAGATTAATTTTAGAATTTTGATGACATGTTTTAAATGGGTTAAAATCCAATCTGCACTTTGTTAGGATATATAACAAATTGGACCAAGCTATATTTCTAACAAAGACAAATCATTATTTCTTCTAGATTTTCCAGAACAAACATTTTAAAAGAAATTCAAAAGACTTTGAAATAAGATTAAAATTTGATTCTACAGATTTTCTAGATTTTCCAGAATATTTTTTTTGAATTTTAATGATAATAGGTTTGAAGAAGTATTTCACAAATATTCTTCGTCGAAAAAACAGAAACTAATATGAAGAATTAAATTAAAATGTATTTATTATTCTTTACAATAATAATAAAAAAATTTACTTGAACATTGATTTAAATTGTCAGGAAAGAAGAGGAAGGAAATTAAAAGGTAAATCGGTATATGTGTTTAAAAATCCTAAAATCATTTTTAAGGTTGGATTTTTTCTCTAAAATCGTCTTTCTGAAAGTTATAAGAAGCAAAGTAAAAAAATTTATGAATTTATTTAAACAAGTGAAGACCAAGTCTTTAAAATATTTTCTTGGATTTTCAAATTCTATTTGAGTTTTGTCTCTCTTAGAATTAAAAATGTCGGGCAAAGTGAGACCAGATTGCTAGTAAATAAATACAATTTAAAAAATAGAGGCAGCTCACTGGTAAGTGCTGCTATTTGAGCTATTTTTAGAACAGGCCAGCGGGCTACTCATCTGGTCCTTACGGGCTACCTGGTGCCCGCGGGCACCGCGTTGGTGACCCCTGCTCTAAACCATACTGCCCCATTTGACATAAAGGGCAAAACATATCCCGAACAACACAATGCAAACAGTCAGTGTTCAAAAACAAGAAAAAAAAATTACAAAAATTAGGGGTATTTTATTTGAACTAAGCAAAATTATCTGCCAATAGAACAAGAAAATTCGGCTTGTCAAGACTTTCCAAAACAAGTAAAATTAGCTAACCTCAATGAACCCAAAAATACCTTTTAAAATAAGTATATTCTCACTAATAACAAGTGCACTTTTCTTGGTATAAAAAAAAATACCTTTTTGCTCAATATATTGACAATATTCTTCAATTAAGTAAATGCTAGTGCCATTATCTGACATAATGATATGCATACGTCATGTATTTTTAGTAAGAAATTACTTTAAAAAAGTAGTTTTATACTTGTGAGTGTTGATGACACAGCTTTGCAACAGTTGATATTCTAGTTTCAAGCATGTTTTACTCTATATAGGTCATCAAATCTCAGCTACAAGCTGTAATATTTTACTGATATAATTTAGGGCCAAAACCCTTAAAACAAGTAAAACACTCTAACATAAAATCTGCTTAGTGAGAAGAATTATCTCATCAGACAGAAAATAAGCCAATATCACCCTTATTTGAGATATTTAATCTTACTTAAATTTCAGTTTTTGCAGTGCAACTGCATGCTTCCCCGATCAAGTAGCCTGATAAATGTTTCCAAGAGGGATCGGAAACGGGAGCAAATTTTTCTTTCTTTTTTTCCTCCAGACAGGCCATTCCGTGGGCAATTTTCCCAGGACGACCCCATTATTATTCCACGGGGACGACTGCCCCCTCCGAGCCCGATGGGTGGTCTTTCTAAAGGCAAAAGGAAGAGGAAAAGAAAAAGAGGTAAAAAAAAAACCACACACTGGAAAACAAATAATATAGATCAAGTAAGGTCAAAGTATGACACTGTTGTGGTTTGATTCTGTGTATATTCCTTTTTAAATGGACCATAAAGCTACCAATAGGACACATCTCGTAGGAAGCCTTGCTGGCATCAACGTGTTTCCGTGGAAACGTCACTCTTACCCCCCCCTCCACAAGAAACGCTCATTCACTCAAACCGGGACACATTTCTTCTGAATCGGAAGAGTAACATGAAACACAAACTAAAACTAGAGACGTGCCGCCCGGTGCCAAGCCCGGTCTGGGTGGAAAACACCCCAGCCCCTCTCGTCTTTGTGCAGCCATGTGTAAGAAACCTGGCACCGGCCCGAGGTCAGCGTCCCAAAATGATATTAGCATAATCCCATTAAGTGTGTCAGAGGCCTCGTGAGCAGACTGCGAGGAAGGTCGAGGAACGCCGCGACCAAAGAACGGAAGAAAAACATGTCTTACGTTTAAATGTTATTCACGCCCCATCAAATTGAAATCCTATTGAAAAATTCATAATATTCATGTATTTATCAGTATGTGTCAAACTAGGTGTTGGCGAGTAAATAAAGAGCTTGTTCTACCTAAGAATAACTTTAATACGTACCATATTCATTGTGAGCACAAAAGCTATGTACCGTATTTTCCGGACCGTAGGGCGCACCAGATTATAAGGCGCACTGCAGATGAATGGTCTATTTTTTATCTTTTTTCATATATAAGGCGCATCGGATTATAGGGCGCATTAAAGGGGTCATATTATTATGTTTTTTTTTAATTGAAAACACTTCCTTGTGGTCTACATAACATGTGATGGTTCTTTGTTCAAAATGTTGCATAGATTATGTTTTACAGATCACCTTCAAGCCGCTTTCTGACAGTCTCTTCTGGATGCGCCGTTTTGTGGGCGGTCTTATTTACGTGGCTCACCTTCGGCAGCGTCTTCTCCCTGTCATCTTTGTTGTAGCGGTGTAGCGTGCAAGGACGGGAGTGGAAGAAGTGTCAAAAGATGGAGCTAATTGTTTTAATGACATTCAGACTTGACTTAAATCAACAACAGAGCAGCATCTTCTTATCCGTGGAATGTGTCCCGTGAAAAACCGTCCGACCGAAAATCTCTAATAACTAAAGTTCCGTGGGTGAATTATGTAAACTCACAACAAGCCTCAAACTCAAAGAGCCTTACAATGTAAAGTTTCCTTAATGCAGTGCTGACTAGAATAGAACTGGCTTTTATTGTCATTGCACATTAACAACAAGGAAATTGTGGAATGGCGGAATCTGCCAACGAGGCGCTAACCACAACCCATCAGAAGCTGCAGGGTCGGATGTCCAATTCCAATTTTTTTGTCAAGTCCGATCATTTTAGTGGTCGTTCACATTTAAAACAACAAAAAATGCGATTTTTAATGTGAATGCAATCTGACCGGCATGTGGACATGACGTTATGAAGTCACACACACTGCAGTGTTTACGGAAGTAAACATGGTTTCAGCTCTAGTCGGTCTCTGTACGATATTGTGACAATTTCAAGGATTTTGTGCAATCAAAGTCAACACTTTCTGAACCAAATTAATGCGCATAACAGATTAAAAGGTATTTTGGCTCTGACAGTTTTACAGGATAATCTGCTCCGATGTCTGCTTGAAAAGCAAGTCTTTGGGCGAGTAGTCTGTGACAGGGGTGTTGGAAGTTTCAAGTGAGTTCCTAAAACATTTTATTTTAAGCTGTTTTTCTACTCTGTTGTCAACTATTTATTTTATAACAGTCTAGTTTTGTGATGACAGTGTTTATCACTTTTTGATGATGTTCTGGTCGGATTACGATGGGGATGCATCGCATATATTCCATATATTTCCACATACGAAAGAAGTCTTGGTCGGATATGAAAAATTCGGAATTGCACTGTTCACATGGACATGAAAACATCCAAAACAGGTCGCATATGGGCAAACAAGTTCAAATTTACCTAGGGACAAGGCCGTTGACATTAACTCGCTAGGTCAGAATTGAAACAGTAATCCTCTAGGTACAAGACGGCAACTCTACCCACTGAGCCATGCCACCCATGTGGTTTTCTTTGTTTTGTTCCTCGTGAGACAATGTTTGTAAAGACTTGTGGAGCTACTGCTCTGACATTTGTGTCTGCACGCATTCTGAGCGCATCATTATCTTGCATGTTTGGCCCGCAGTGGATAACAACATGTAAAACAACGAAGATCGTGGGCTTGTCGCCAACAGTCAGCTAAACTACTATTATTCTCAAATAGGCGTGGCTCTCAGTGTGTGTGTTTGCCTTCTCCGAGGCAAATGAGTTAGCATCAGTTCTCACAGTGACACGGAGAAGGCCAAACTGCAGACAAGTGACAGGGTCTACTTTGTCAAACATACCGCAACCTCTGTTTGGCCATTCCAAGTGCAGGACAACCAGTAGGACTTAATCCTTTGCTCAAATAAGTTAATACCTCAACTAACACGTACAAGTTCATGGCCAAATACGAATTCCACAGTGACAGACATGGGCTAACCTGGCAGTAAAACCAATTAATTACACACACAGTGACACACAGTGACTCACACGGTACACTCACTCAAAATTTCTATTTTTCACCCGGTGCATGGTGTTCATTTTGTAAACCACGCAGGGTTTGTGAAGTGAATTATATTTATATAGTCTTTTTTTTTTCTCTAGAGACTTACAGCGCTTTGCATTGTGAGACCCATTATCTACATTTGATGCTACATTTAAACCAGTGTCTTGTCCAAGGACACAAGTGAGTAGGACTAGGACAAGGTGGCCCAAGTAAGATTTGTATCTAAATCAGATTTTTTTGTTTACACTGCAAGTAAAATGTGATCTTTATCAGACTATTTGATTAGTGTAAGAACCGGCCCGCAGGCCACAGCCGCCTGCTGATGTTTTGCACAAACCAATGTTGGCGCAATCAGTGTTGGTGCAAGGAATTTTTAAAAAGGGGTCCCAGGGACCCCATCAGGTCATTAAAAAAAAATGGGGTCTCACAGTAAATTCGCACAGGCGCCAAGGTGGCCTCGACGTAACTTGCAAGCGCAGTTCGATAAAGTGAAAACAAAGGAAGTTGACCTTATTCCGGAAAGGAACAAGGAAGTCGCTACTACTACTACAAAATAAAATAAGTCCTCACAATTTAGAAATTAATAAAAATAAATTGAAGTAATATAAAGTATGAATGGATGTATATAGTGTACCGTATTTTCCAGACCATAGGGCGCACTGGATTGTAAGGCGCAATTGTCCATTTTTGATCTTTTTCCATATATAAAGCGCACCGGATTATAGGGCGCATTAAAGGAGTCATATTATTATTATTTTTTTCTAAATGTAACACACTTCCTTGTGGTCTACATAACATGAAATGGTGGTTCTTTGGTCAAAATGTTGCATAGATTGTATTACAGATCATCTTCAAGTCGCTTTCTGACAGTCTCTTCCGGATGTGCCGTTTTGTGGGCGGTTTTATTTACGTGGCTCACCTTCGGCAGCGTCTTTTCTCCGTCATCTTTGTTGTAGCGGTGTAGCGTGCAAGGACGGGAGTGGAAGAAGTGTCAAAAGATGGAGCTAACTGTTCTAATGACATTCAGACTTTACTTCAATCAATAACGGAGCAGCATCTCCTCATCCGGAAACAACACCGGAAATTTGACCCGTGAAAAATTGTCCGACCGGAACTCTAATAACTAAAGTTCCTTGGGTGAATAATGTAAACTCACTATACCGGTATGTTTTAGCACTTTCATGGCGAGTTTACTGACAGATATAAGTAAGAACGTTTCAGTACTTTATATTAGAAATGGCAACAACGGAGGATGAATGTCCCATAATAAGAAAAGTTTCTTCTTTTACTCTATCGACTACGGAGTCGGCACGGAAGCGCGCAATTTTTCAGGATTTATGAAGACCCCAAATACAGATCAGCAGGTACCAGAAGGTAAGAAAAGTTGCTTTTACATAATATTGCGAAACATGCCAGATAATGTCTTACCTTATACACACACCATAATACTCATATGTTTAACGCGCCTACAATCCGTCAAGCGGTGCGATTTCATAGCTTACCAAAGTCGTACTAAAACATTTTGATAGATTTTTGTTTGAATCCCTGTGTGACCACTCCTTATTCAAAAATGGCACAATCCCGTCACCCTATGTATACCCACAAGAACCAGGGAGGATGAAGATTTAGGTTGACGAGGCAACCTTGGCGGAGACCTGCGGTATTTGTGTTCGCTTCATTGCGCCTGCGATGTTGCTGACCACACCCCTTTTCACCAGCGTGAGCAACATGTGTTCCGGCATGGTTCGGCTGCGCTGTCTTTCCCCTCGGGAGTGGACTTTAGTGAAATATATGTTCCAAGTGTCTCACGGTCATTGACCAGCCTCATTTCCTCCATAAAAAGCACACACAGGACGATGAGTTAAAGATGAGTTGCCAGAGACACGCATACTTGCAGGCTCGCATCTGACGCGTTCAGGCTTTGTTTCGTGGTTTCATGCGGTCGTATTCTTGTGTGTGTGTGTGTGTGTGTGTGTGTGTGTGTGTGTGTGTGTGTGTGTGTGTGTGTTTGCAGCCTCTTCAGGACATTAATTAGTTGCAGTTCATGCGTGTGCTTGGAGGGGGTTCGTGAGGGGTTGGCCTCGGTTCAGGTTTGTTCTGCTATGTGCCCCCATTATTTTCTCTGCAGGCAGTCCGCTTCGGTTCCAACAACCTCTGAAGCATCAGCATTTTTTTTTTCCCTGCAGAAGGAATACAACTTTGCAGGAAACATTTGTTGGTCTTTAATTTCCAAATTCTTATGTACGTATCAGTTAAAGCCCCACTTAAGAACTTTCAGTTTTGGTTGATTTTGGCGGCGCCAGTGGACCAAAGCGGTAGTGTTTTGCCAGAAGACCACATTTCCTATGAGGACTAGTCCCATGTTGAACTGACATGATATCCGCTGTGATATCGGAACAAATATTATGTCTCTAATGGCTATGCTGATGTTAAATAGCAGACACTATCAAGAAATTATCTTGGATTGCGCTACAAACAAGTAAGCATAGAGATGGCTTAAAAAAAAATTTTTTTGGTAACACTTTAGTATGAGGAACACATATTCACCATTAATTAGTTGCTTATTAACATGCAAATTAGTACCATATTGGCTCTTAATTAGTCATTAAGTACTTATTAATGCCTTATTTTGTATGGCCTTATCATATAACCAGTAAGCCATTAACTAAGAGTCTTCCCTCAATAACCTCAGAATGATTGCTTATTAGTAACCTTAACCCTAACCCTTATGTGTTCCCCTAGTGTACAAATAACTCTAAATTAAGTATTTACGTTAATAAGCAACTAATGAATGGTGAATGTTCCCCATACTAAAGTGTTACCATTCTTTAAATTAATTTGTCAAAAAAAACAAATACATTTGATTTTTGAAAATTACTAAAAAAAAAAAATGGGACTTGAATGTGATAAAAAAAGCATTTTTTAGCACCCTAATTATTATATACCGTATGATAGTGTTATGATATTTAGGTTTTGATTCACTTGTGGTTTAAGTTCTGTTTCAGCACCCCTGTTTTGTGTTTCTTGTTGTCATGGGTGCTGATTGTTTTCACCTGCCTCTGATCAGTGTTCGGGACGCTCCCGAGTACTAATTCCCGGGCACTAATCAAAGAGGTATTTAGGTAGGTAGGTCTTTATTGTCATTGCACAAGTACAACGAAACTTTGTTTTCAGCACAAACTCATTAAAGATGAGACAAACAGTGTACAGGGTTACAGAACAGGAACGCTGATGGGTCGCCACAAGGCGCCCCGTAAAAGATGGGAAAAAGGTAAACGCTGGGCAAGGATGAGTAAAAAAATACAATCTAGACTGGGCTCCTAAGGGGGCCCAGTCTGGAGTGGGAAAAAAACTCAATAGCAAAGCATATATACATATTGCAACATACAACTCGAGATATCTAGCAAGAGATAACGTGACATCGCGTTTGCGCCGCAGTGTCCTTTCAGTCAATTAGTGCGCGAGGAATGTATATGTATGTATGTATGTATGTGTATATATGTATATGTATGTATGTACAGCCCGGCCCCTGGCCAAATTTTTTCTTCAATGAACTCATGTCTCCTTGTGGAAGAACTACACGACAATGCGTTAATAAATTGTTGCAAAAACAAAAAGGCTGACAGATGGTACATCCTGTCCTTTTCCCTTGCTCGCCCCCTCCCTCTCCTCTTTAAGACACTTTCACTAACTTGCTGTGAAATTCCAGACAGACGCCAGGAATCAGGCAACAGGATGCATAGTTCCAGCTTCCCAAACCCTGCTAACCTGCCACACCTTTGCATCGTTTTTAGGCCCCTGCAGGTGCACTGCAAATAAATAATTTTTCTGTTTGTTCTGCTGCCATGGTGGAAGTACTCTGGCGTTAGCCAATAGTAAGAGGGGTGATCCCTGGGAAAAAAATGATGCCCTCTCCTGATTTATGAAGGCTGTGAAAATTCCCAAATTCTCCCCCGGACGTGTCAACAAACATCACAGCGCAGGTTCAGTTCCACCAGAGCTCTTGTGCAAAGACCGAAAGGCCCTGTTTGACATCTTGTTAAGGTTTCCCCTGTCCTTTCCTCATGCACTCACCTGCCCCTGCTCCACCACGCTCTCGTGGCCTCTCGGCGCTTCCAGGCACCGACTCCTAAGCTCCCAACAATCCGGCACCATGTGGCCTCCAGATTTCAGCGATGTTTTGTTGTGAGGCAAAACCGCTACAGTGTGTCGAGCAGTGGTGGGCCGTCAGGGCCAACAAGGTCTACCATCAATTGATTAACGTGGACCCCGACTTAAACAAGTTGAAAAACTTATTCGGGTGTTACCATTTAGTGGTCAATTGTACGGAATATGTACTGTATTGTGCAATCTACTAATAAAAGTCTCAATCAATCAATCAAAAAGTATTCTCTGCTGGCCTAACATAACCAGAAATCATGATCTTAATTAAAGACAAAAGTATTTTTTTTATTTACTTTCCCTAAATATCTAAAAGTATTCATATTCTCTTAATGTCATATTATGTTGTTGTTTTTAGGTTATAGAGTTGTTATCCAATCAGAAATCAACTAACTTATGTTGCCATGCTGTACCAAATCTGCCAGAGGCCTTCAGAATCAACAATGCGGGCGTCCGTGCACTGTAAGCGATCGGGGACATACAGTTGATAGACAGTTGCGATAGCCATTCAGATCACGAGTTGTTGCCAGTAAGGCCTTCTAGCTGGCCTAAGCTAGGTAACATAAGAACTCCATTACCCAGCATGCCATAGTAGTGAAGCGCAGTAGCCCCGTTTCTGGATGTTTTTGATGAGCACGCTGTGGAGTAAACTTTAAGAACTCAGCCAACACGCCCTCGTCTGCATCTTTTATGATTAGACAAGACAACACATATTTGCAAGGCCATTTTCAAGAAGGATATTTAATGAGAAACTACATCTTGTGAGACGATGTCTGCCAACTCCGGAAGCTCGAATGGTTTCTACAAATAAGACATAAAATATGTTTTATTTGCTGATGCGGCTTTATTGATTTTTAAATGCGCCAAAAAATAACCCGTTTTTTGCACTGTTGATGCGATTCAATGGCCAGGAGAAGTGTTTCTGTATAGTATTTCTCCAGCAATGGTCATGTGGTGACATCAATGATGGTATTTTGAGAGGTAATCATTGGACACAGGACATCACCGAAGGCCTAGGTGGGAAACGCACGGCCCGCCACTGGTGTCGAGATTGTGTCTAATCCGCCAAAGCATTCCTGCAACAACCATGAGAAGAGAGTGCAAGGTTGAGGAATGCATATCAATGAGGCGCATCGCAGAGAAGGAGAAGAGAGGATGAAAGGGCCCCTCTGCAACGCACACATGCACACACGAGTCCGTGAAATATGACAGTCCCGCAGTGAAGACGCTTGGAGGGGAGCCGGGGAAGGCATATTGTAACAATCTTATCCTGTGGTCATTAATCGTATCCTGCTGTTTGCAGGCCGCCTCAGCGTCATGTCAAACACATTCTACCTCGCTTGGTGGGCGCGACACACACACAAAAAATAAAACACGTAGACCCTAAGAGCTCCTGGAGGACCAGATCATCTCAATCACTCAGACTTAGAACTGTGAGGGTCACTGGGAGTCTCGCGTCTAATGTTGTCCGCGAGACACCAACTTTCCACATAGGATGCCTTCGCTCTGTTCGTATAGTTTGTTTGGTCCAGGATAATCACGACATTCGAACCCCCTGGGTAGTAAACCAAGACCGTTTGAGAGATGGGTCTCTGACCCGGTCCGCTTTATTGGTGGGTTGACTGTTCCTATTTTCTAGATTGGGGGTTGTCGCGAAGACAAAATCGGATCAGAATCAAAATCAGAAATATTTTAATAATCTCCGAGGGAAAATTTAAGATTTTCAGCCCAATCCCATTCAAGAGCAGACAAACATTACAGGGAGACAGAACAGGATCGCTGACGGGTCTGCAAACTTCCGGCGCACCTTACAAAAAAGATGAGAAACAGGTAAACGCTGGGGAGGGGGAGACAAAAAAAATCAGTCTAAGCCTGGGCCCCTGGAGAGGGGGTCCAGACTGAGGCAAAGGAAAGAAAAAAAAACTCACAGCCATAGCACACATACACATGTGTGTAAGAGGGAAACATTAAAGAACACAAAGAGCAGAGTTGATGCAAACAGCCACTTGTACACGCAGCCACAAAAGTAAAACAACAAAAAATAAATACAAATAAAACATATACACTGTAGTGGCCTCTGCGGTGTTCCACGTCATCGTCTGCTGGGGTGGGGGGGAGCATGGCCAGAGAAAGGAGCAGACCCAACAAAGCAACCAAGAGAGCCGACTCCACCCTCTGCCACCGACCATCTCTCGGCCAGTGTCCAGTCTACATGGATGAGTGAGGATACGTCCAAGGAGACCGAGGTGTCCGATACCTGCTCATTCAGTCAAGACACTGTGAAGCTTGTCCGTCCCGACGCTCAGTGCCAGCTCCGCTGCCCTGTCTCTTCGTCCGCATCTCCTCCAGTCTCTCCAAACGGACTATGGTGTGGCAGAGACCCAGCAGCTGGTCTCCATGGCCAAAAGGCTACCGGGAGGCATAGCCAGAAGTTCACAAAAAAGCACAGCAGAAATCACGAAAGTGCCACCCCCTTGTTGCACAGTCCCAAAGGGTCCCGAACCAAAAGGCAAAAAAAATGTTTTTAATGAAAACAAGAGGATGACACAAGAACACAGCAGCCACTACAGCGGCGCCATCTTGGAAAACAGTGAGTTGGGCGGAGCTTGAGTCATTGGGAGCGAAGCTTGAGTTCGGGGACTGACCTGGTGATCTTGTCTGTAAAAAAATGTTCTGGTAGTCCGCTATAAATGTATGTCTTTAGCAAGAGGCTGACAGAATTGTTGTGAAACATTTTTTTTGCTGACTGACGTCATTCGAATGCGCTGGCAAAGTGACGTCATCGAAGCGTGTATCTGGCTGGCTAACAGCCCAAGCGGAGAAATGTTTTGCGAAATGACCAATGGGTCAGCGGCGAGGAAGACAGGGCTGTTTGCGGCTTGCTTCAATCCGGAGGAGGAGCTTGAGGGGTTGAAACCTTTTTGGATGGTGGTGCGACGATGTCCCCGGGCCAAACGGAGTCGATGGGGACCAGCGAGCCCACGGGGTCCCACATCAGATTGTAGTTCTCTTCGGGAGAATAGCGGAGCGTCCCTGCTTCCATCGCCTTAAGCACCATCCATGTCTCATCGTCCGACTCCTCCATGTCCATTGCGGGGTAACTTCTTGCTGCCTGTTTTCTGATACAGGTGTTACTGTAATGTGCGGATCGTTTCCCCAAGATGCAGACAGAACTCCAGAGGCAGCGTGCAGGACGGAAGATGATTTATTTTCCATAAATCAGTCAAGATTACAAGAATAAACAGAAAAGTGTGCCGATAGCATAGGAAGCTATGGCGAAGCTTCGCACAGGAACAAGAATCAAGAATCACAGGTATAACCAAACATAAGCTGTTGCATGGAACAAGAATCACAAGTATAACCAAACATAAGTTGTTGCATGGAGCAAACAAAACAGCCAGCGAGTGTGGCGAAAGGCAGGAATAAATAGCTCTCTGATTAGTGCCCGGGAGCAGGTGAGCGTCCCGAACACTAATCAGAGGCAAGTGAAAATAATCAGCACCAATGGCAACTAAGAAACATAAACCCAGGGGTGCTGAAACGGAACTAAGGGAGTTGGAAACTAAAAAAAAAAACATGATCCGGGCAACGGATCAACACAATATCAATGCCGCTGATACCTGTTTTTTTTAATTCTAATATGAATTTTAAAATCAAAATACTTTAGTTATTTGAAATACTGTGTATCATTAACAGGAACACAATGCAAATGAATAACTAAACTTGTGAATGAGGCAATGTGTCGATGTAGTGCTTTTGTTTACAACATGTTTAATATTTCCTCGTCATGTTCATGTAACTGAATTGTGACTCACTTTTTATTTAAATAGTAGTTCTTATTTTATGTCAATGCTTTTATTATGTCACTCATTTTATTTTTGAAACACCATTTTCATTTACTTTGTATGAATTTGTCCTGTATTTTCTGTTGAATTAGCTGTAAATAAATGTATAATAAATAATAAGAAATGTTATATAATAAATAAATAATGTACAATTGATTATAAATAATACAAATAAATAAATAACTGTATTCTTTATACTATCCATCCATCCATCCATCTTCCTCCACTTATCTGAGGTCAGGTCGCGGGGGCAGTAGCCTAAGCAGGGAAGCCCAGACTTCCCTCTCCTTAGCCACTTTGTCGAGCTCCTCCCGGGGGATCCGAGGCGTTCCCAGGCCAGCCGGGAGACATAGTCTTCCCAACGTGTCCTCCTACCGGTCGGACGTGCCCGAAACACCTCCCTAGGGAGGCGTTCGGGTGGCATCCTGACCAGATGCCCGAACCACCTCATCTGGCTCCTCTCGATGTGGAGGAGCAGCGGCTTTAGTTTGAGCTCCTCCCGGATGACAGAACTTCTCACCCTATGTCTAAGGGAGAGCCCTGCCACCCGGTGGAGGAAGCTCATTTCGGCCGCTTGTACCCGTGATCTTGTCCTTACGGTCATAACCCAAAGCTCATGACCATAGGTGAGGATGGGAACGTAGATCGACCGGTAAATTGAGAGCTTTGCCTTCCGGCTCAGCTCCTTCTTCACCACAACGGATCGATACAGCGTCCGCATTACTGAAGACGCCGCACCGATCCGCCTGTTGATCTCACGATCCTTATATTCTTTATACTATCTTATTCAAATTACACAACCTTGTTTAGCTATTTTACATATAACTATTAGCAAACACAATAGGTATATTTGCACAAAGTATCAGTATTTAAACTGTATCGCCGATACCAGCCTGAATTTTACTCGGTATTGGATCGGAAATCAAATCTGTATCCCACATCGCCACTCTCAACAAAGCTCTGCAAAAGTACATTTTGGAAGCTATATTCCTAAACTGTATGCTGGTAAATACAGCAGAATATAAAACTAATGTATGTAGTCAATCCAGCAGACTGCATTTTGGTTTAGAATAATTGAGTAGCGTTATATAATATGTCACAAATGCTGCCCAATAAGATCCTTAACTTTATGCACCATGGGCCTGTACTACTAAGATCCAAATAACATGCGTTACTACAAAACTACTACAAAATTGCACATATTATTAGTAGGTGTGTTGTGGGTGATCTACTAAGACTGCATGTACAATTGATAACAAGTGCAAACATGGGGAAGATCACCCAATTTTAAATGAGGATTTTGCGGGATACCGTCTGTCACCATGGAGACACTCATTTCCCTCCACATTATCGGCAGGATAATGTGGGCTCTGTACCGAGGATGTCGTTGTGGCTTGTGCAGCCATTTGAGACACTTGTGATTTACGGCTATATAAATAAACATTGATTGATTGATTGATATGGTCCAACCTGTGGCGTTTCGTCATGTCGTTGACATGCAGCACATACGTACCACCTTTTATGGGCTGTATTAAAGCATGATCTACACCAGGGGTCCCCAAGCACCGGTCCGGGGGCCGGTACCGGTCCGTGACGCATTTGCTACCGGGCCGCAGGGAAACATTAAGTGACTGCATTTTCTCCGGCTTAACTTTCACTTGTCCCACTAAATAAGCTTGTTTCTACATGTACAAAAAAACTCCTCATAGGAAGTTGCCATTTGTTATATTTGTCATACCTTTTTGACATGATACAATGCACATTAATGAACATATAGAATATAAATGTGACAGATTGTTGCCAAAGGCTGATTTCCATCTGCATCTCATTGCAAAGAAACAAGCCCAGGGCTCCCACTAATTCAGCGTTATAGTCAGTTGTATTTTTCATGCACTTATTTTGCTGTATTTATCTGCCACAAGTGGAAAGCTGGTCCCTAAATATAATGTCTACATAAAACCAGTCCGTGGTGCAAAAAAGGTCAGGGATCACTGATTTAGACAACGGAATCTAATTTTAGCATGCTGAAGGTGCGCTTTGGGAAAGGCTGCGTTGTTTCGATAGTGCATCAAGAATAGAGATGTCTGATAATGGCTTTTTTGCCGATATCCGATATTCCGATATTGTCCAACTCTCAATTACCGATTCCGATATCAACCGATACCGATATATACAGTCGTGGAATTTTGTTGTGATGCCCCACTGGATGCATTAAACAATGTAACTTTACCATGAATTGATTAACGTGGACCCCAACTTAAACAAGTTGAAAAACTTATTCGGGTGTTACCATTTAGTGGTCAATTTTCGGAATATGTACTGTACTGTGCAATCTACTAATACAAGTTTCAATCAATCAATCAAAAACAAGGTTTTCCAAAATAAGAGAACAACTTCAACTCCAGTTATGGAAAAAAGTGCCAACATGGCACTGCCATATTTATTATTGAAGTCACAAAGTGCATTATTTTTTTTAACATGCCTCAAAACAGCTTGGAATTTGGGAGATGCTTTCCCTGAGATAATCCTGATACCCATTACAACTATGGGAAATACTATACTTTGACTTTCACAAAGTGCATTATTTTTATTTTTTTTAAACATGCCTCAAAACAACAGCTACAAAAACAATGAAGACACACAGCTTCAGTCCAGAGTATACCTACGTCCGTGTTTTACCGGATATGTACCACTCCATACAATGGCGTTTTAAAAAGTCATTAATTTTACTTTTTGAAACCGATACCGATAATTTCCGATATTACATTTTAAAGAATTTATATTATCGGACATCTCTAATCAAGAATGATCCAGATGCTAGAAAATACATGTTGTTTTTTCCTATTGGAGATGTATTATATCTCCTATAATACATCACCTATATGTAAAACAACCAATAAAATACAACTCCAAGCAGACACCAAAACAAATCAATTAAATTTGCTTTAATCAGCCTCTTAACTCACCCAGCACCGATAAAATGATGTTGCTGATTAGACAAGTTGTCTAATATTTTTTATTTCTGACAGGCAGACAGATGGAATATTTTCTCTCTCAATATTTTTTGCAGCACAATCACCTTCTTTCTCCCAGCCATTTATGCGTAAGTGTGCCAGTTTGCACATATGTTTCAAATGTGCTAAATATATTCACAAAAGTAGCTGTAGAACAGTTTCAGTCTCAGTTTCAGTCTCAGTTTCAGTCTCCGAGTATTGTGGGCATTCTAATAATCATCAAATATTCTGCAAAAACATAAAAGACCAACACAGTAATTAGATTCCTATCTTTATTTTGCTCATTTATGAGGTGCAATCCTCTCTGCACGAGCTTAGTAGATCAGCTTTAACTTTGCCCATGTTTTAATACATGCAAACATTTGGTATCAGGCCCTGTATATTACGCTGAGAAAACTGCACCAACGTGCGCGTCAAGCATTTTTTTTAGGATTTTGGTCCAGATCAGCAAGTGTGACCCGAGCCCCATGTTGTCCTCATGCATGGTGGGTTTGTGGGGACATTGAACCAAGGCTGATGTTGAGTGACTAGTTCCTGTGTCCTTAGAGTTCATTTTAAACCAATAGGAGCCAACTGACTCAAGCATTTAATGGTTTAGGTGCTCAGAGTATAGCCAAGCAGGAGGAGGTCTAGAGGCAGACCAAGTTCACACTGGTGGGACAAAGTCTCCCAGCGGGTCTGGGAACACTTGAGGGTCCTTTCTACAGAGGAGGTGTACAGAAAAGGAAGTCTGGGTATTATAGAATGAGGAAAATGGATGGATGGAACACTATTGAATACCAGTATAACCAAATACTGCATTTCCAAAATGTTTTTATTCATATTAATAGCAAAAAAAAATTATGTAATTACATTTTTTTAATGGACATCAATGCTGTTAGGCTTTTCACTTACTATAATCAATTATTACATAAATGATAAAATGATAAATGGGTTATATTTGTATAGCGCTTTTCTACCTTCAAGGTACTCAAAGTGCTTTGACAGTATTACCACATTCACCCATTCACACACACATTCACACACTGATGGAGGGAGCTGCCATGCAAGGCGCTACCAGCACCCATCAGGAGCAAGGGTGAAGTGTCTTGCCCAAGGACACAACGGACGTGACTAGGATGGTAGAAGGTGGGGATTGAACCCCAGTAACCAGCAACCCTCCGATTGCTGGCACGGCCACTCTACCAACTTCGCCACGCCGCCCCTATCTATATTATTTTCTTCCCTTCGGTTTTATCGCCATATTGATTACTTGGATAGACGCTCATCATTTCTCCCAGCCGTAAAGCTAAAAACAACAATCATAATATTGAAAGTAATCACTGATGATATATTAGTAAATGTTATTTTATCAAAGAAATTCTCAAAAGCCTAATAAAAATTACGAAACTAAATTTAATAATATTTCTAAATAAGCTCAATGCATCATAGAGCTTATTCTAATATTTTGTGTGCCTAATTTCAGAGTGTGTATATTACACATAAACTACCCATAAAGTAAAAAGTGACCTTCAATCCATATTAAAATTCAGCCTACAGAACATTACCATTCCATATTTAACCATGTGTTGTCCCGATACCAATATTTTGGTACCGGTACCAAAATTGTTTAGATACTTTTCGGTACTTTTCTAAATATAGGGGACCACAAAAAATTGCATTATTGGCTTGATTTTAACAAAAAAATTACGGTACATTAAACGTATATTTCTTATTGCAAGTTTGTCCTTACATAAAATAGTGAACATACAAGACAACTTGTCTTTTATTAGTAAGTAAGCAAACAAAGTCTCCTAATTTAGTCTGCTGACATATGCAGTAACATATTGAGTCATTTTCCATTCTATTATTTTGTCAACATTAAGGACAAGTGGTAGAAAATGAATTATTAATCTACTTGTTCATTTACTGTTAATATCTGCTTATTTTCTCTTTTAACATGTTCTATCTACACTTCTGTTAAAATGTAATAATCACTTATTCTTCTGTTGTTTGATACTTTACATTAGTTTTGGATGATACCACACATTTGGGTATCAATCCGATACCAAGTAGTTACAAGATCATTTATTGGTCATATTCTAAGTCCTCATGTGTCCAAGGACATATTTCCTGAGTTTATAAACATAATATACATATTAGAAAAACGAAAGATGTTGTGATGCCAAAAAATATCGACGTAATCATAGTAGTATCGACTAGATACACTACTGTACTTGGAATCATTACAGTTGATGTTAGGTGTAGATCCACCAATGGCGTTTGTTTACATTTTGACGAGGGCTGCAACTAACGATTAATTTGATAATTGATTAATCTGTCGATTTACTTCGATAAATCGGATAAAAGAGACAAACTACATTTATATCCTTTCCAGTATTTTATTGAAAAAAAAAACCCAGCATACTGGCACCATACTTATTTTGATTATTGTTTCTCAGCTGTTTGTACATGTTGCAGTTTATAAATAAAGGTTTATTTAAAAAAAAAAAAATTAAAATAAAATATTGCCTCTGCGCATGCACATAGCATAGATCAGTGGTTCTTAACCTTGTTTGATGTACCGAACCCCCACCAGTTTCATATGTGCATTCACCGAACCCTTCTTTAGTGAAAAATTAAACGTATTTTTAAAAATTATTATTCAAGACAAAGTTATATGTTTTTTTACTGGTGCACAAAATGAACCGTTCAAAGAACAAAACCAACACAGTGCATAAACTCACAACAAATTACACACCTACAAATCAGATGGAAAATTAGAGGAAACATTGTTTGGGGGTATCCATAGTACGCCGATAGGGAGAAGTTTTTATTTACAAGATTTGTCGGGTGTGTCTCGACCTCTGCTCCACTGAACCCCTGAGGCCGACTCACCGAACCCCTAGGGTTCGATCGAACCCACGTTAAGAACCACTGGCATAGATCCAACGAATCAATGACTAAATTAATCGCCAACTATTTTTATAATCAATTTTAATCGATTTAATCGATTAGTTGTGACGCCGGTGAGCTACGCTGTGTAGTGAAGCATGTTTAGCTATTACTCGTCCTACAGGGATGATACTTGTAAGAAACTTACTTAATTCGTCACCAGGATTAGTGATTTAGAAGTAGCTAAAACACTGCCGACTGCGGCTGGACTTTAGCCGCTAGCTAGCTAGCCATGTCTTAAAGCACCTCAGTGTTAAAACTTCACCTTTACCTTTTAGTTTTTAATCCCAAATGCGTCCGTTCTCCCTTTTCTGTCTACACACTGTGTCTGCTTGTAAGTACTCAGTGATTGTGCGCTGCTGAACATGCTCGTCTGCTCGTAAACCAGCAATGACACGACGTGATGACAACGGGAGCGCGGGGGACTGGCGGATCGGTACTTTTTAGAGGCGGTATAGTACCGTACATGATTCATTAGTATCACGGTACTATACTAATACCAGTACCCTAATGGGAACTCATTGACTTTTTAATGGTCAATGCTTGAACTCCTGAAAGTTTCATTCATGATGAATATAAGGCCTTTTTTTTTTGACTGCCTCACTATGTATTATCTTGTCAGGATCTTTGAGCAGCAGCTTGAAGCAGTCTTCTCCACCTTGATTGATAGGCTCCTCGACACATTTTTCCGCATGCTCCTGAGACTCCGCTTGTCAAGAGTGGTCTCAGGTTTCTGGCACTGGCCGTCAGTTGCAGCGCCGAGACTTCACACAGGCAGCAATCGAAATATTTCGCAGTGATAATAGTGCGGCCTTTTTTTTTTTCACGTGTGTTTTTCTGCATGGCCTGAAACCAAAAGCGAGAGAAAGTAGAGGATACGAAAGCAGCGGGAAGCTTTTCTTCCTCTTCCTCAGTTGGGCCACCTTGGCACTTGTCAGTCATAATGACAAATGGCGGTGCCTGGTGAAACACAAGGCTTACATCATCACTTCCCTAATGAGGCCGCTCACAGCAGGAGGGAGGCGAAGGGGAGGGGGGGGTAAGATGGGCAGCGAGGACTGGAATATAGAGGAAAAAAAGGAGAAAGCAGAGGGGGCCTCTTTGACACCAAACACTGTAAAGTGGAAAAAGGTATAGCCATGGAAATTCCAGACTTTCTATTTTACCAGTGGTGTGCCGTCAGGGCCAGCAAGGCCTTCTCTGCTGGCCTAACATAACCAGAAATCATGATCATAATTAAAGATAAAACATTTTACTTTCCCTAAATATCTAAAAGTATTCATATTCATATTATGCTCGTTTTAGTTTTAGTTTGTATCCATACAGAATTCAGCGAGCTTCTGTTGCCATGCTGTACCAAATCTGCCAGGGGCCTTCAGAATCAACAATGCAGGCGTCCGTGCACTGTAAGTGAGCGAGGACATACAGTTGATAGACAGTTGCGATAGCCAATCAGATCACGAGTTGTCAGTAAGGCTTTCTAGCTGGCCTAAGGTTGAACGTGACATTTACGTCCTGAGATTGGAACTCATCAGGACCGTTAGCGGATGATCACAAGTTGTTGACAGTAGTAAGTACACTGTAAAAAGTCAGTGTTCAAAAACAACAAAAAAAAATACAAAAGTTAGGGGCATTTTACTTGAACTAAGCAAAATTATCTGCCAATAGAACAAGAAAATTTGGTTTGTCAAGACTTTCCAAAACAAGTAAAATTAGCTAACCTCAATGAACCCAAAAATACCTTAAAAAAAGTATATTCTCACTAATAACAAGTGCACTTTTCTTGGTAGAAAAAACAAATATGAGACCTTTTTGCTCAATATGTTGAAAAATATTCTTAAATGAAGTAAATGCTAGTGCCATTATCTTGACATAATGATAAGCACTCGGCATTACATTTCTTGTATTTTCCCATTGATAACATGACATCATCGCGCCAAGTTCGTGCTCTTTCAGTCAATTATATATATATATATATATATATATATATATATATATATATATATATATATATATATATATATATATATATATATATATATATATATATATATATATATATATATATATATATATAATTTACAGCCCGGCCCCCGACCAAATTGTTTTTTTATTGTAATTTTGAAGAATTTATCTGAATGTGCATGAACTATTTCTGTTCAAAATTGTTAGAAATGTCACATGTTAAATGTTTAAATATTAACTGTCAGTTTGCTGTACTGTGCCAACTGTACTACTATATGAGTACGTATGTTCTATTGTTTAATTGAAAATAAAACAGCAAAGTCCATTTGGCTGTCATCTGTTTTAATTATGAGACACAATCGTGTCAAAGTC
The DNA here is from genome assembly GCF_033978785.1 of Entelurus aequoreus. Classification (NCBI taxonomy): domain Eukaryota; kingdom Metazoa; phylum Chordata; class Actinopteri; order Syngnathiformes; family Syngnathidae; genus Entelurus; species Entelurus aequoreus. Next base: position 16,949,486 of record NC_084755.1, read on the forward strand.
ATGATTTTTTATTTCATGCTTGAAGTAAGAAATTATTACTTTAAAAAAGTAGTTTTATACTTGTGAGTGTTGATGACACAGCTTTGCAACAGTTGATATGCTAGTTTCAAGCATGTTTTACTCAATATAGGTCATAAAATCTCAGCAACAAGCTGTAATATCTTACTGAGATCATATAGGACCAAAACACTTAAAACAAGTAAAACACTCTAACATAAAATCTGCTTCGTGAGAAGAATTATCTTATTAGACAGAAAATAAGCAAATATCACCCTTATTTGAGATATTTAATCTTACTTAGATTTCAGTTTTTGCAGTAGCCTGATGTTAACGAGACTGTGATTGGATACTCACTTGTCATTCCAAAGTAAATATCCATTCACAGATTTCAATTTAGCAGGAAGTGGGAAGTGTTGCGCCGTAGCCAGACCGGGATAGCAGAGAAAGGGGAACAAAACGTTGATTAGATGGCAGATATATATTTGCAAGGCCATTTTCAAGAAGGATATTTAAAGAGAAACTACATCTTGTGAGACGACGTCGGCCAACCCCGGAGGCTAGCTCAGCTGTTCTGGCGACGAAATGGGGAAATCCTCGCAATTTCCACTCGAATAAGCCGACTACGAGGGGTATCACTGGCTTATATGGCGTCGAAAAGGTTCTATAAATTGTGATTCAATGACCAGCCGGGCATAAATGTGTTTCTGTATAGTATTTATCCAGCAATGGTCATGTGGTGACATCAATTATGGTATTTTGAGAAGTAATCATTGAAGTCGGACATCACTGAAGGCCTAGGTGGGAAACGCAAGGCCCGCCACTGCTATTTACAGTATATGTATTGCTTTTAACCATTCATCCAAAAGAACATTTGTGGGGTCAACAGTCACAGATCTCTGTTTCAGGTGTTTGATTGGTGAGTTACCTTGTGTACTGCGGCACAGACACAGATGATGGAATGTAATTATCCAAAAAGTCCTTGTACAGACATTTTTTAAGACCACAATGAATGTAATTTAAGACCATTTCACATTCATACGGACCAAAAAGGACAAAGACATAAAGGAAGATCAAAGGGCCGTAATTAATTGTCAGTATTTTAATTGTCAGCTCTTTCACTTTGGAAAACAAAATGGTTGAACTGATTAACTGCTCCAGAAGCTTCTTTATTGTAAACTAATTGAAAAGAAGGTAACACTTTAGTATGAGGAACATATTCTAAGTAACAAATACTTAATTGAGAGTCATTTGGACACTAGGGGAACATATTGTAAGTAACAAAGACTTTATTTAGAGTTATTTGGTTAGGGTTAGGGTTACGGTTAGAGGGTTAGGTTTAGAGTTTATAATTGGTTGTATAATAAGGCCATGCAGAATAAGGCATTAATAAGTACTTAATAATGACTAATTAAGAGGCAATATGTTACTAATTTGCATGTTAATAAGCAACTCATTAATGGTGAATATGTTCCCCATACTAAAGTGTTACCAAGAAGGGTTCATATCAAGGGTTTTCCTGTAACAACAACCAGAACGTCGGCGATGGTAAAGGAAAGCACAACAATAATTGGTGGTTAACTTTTGTGTGTTGTGTTTTTGCGGCTGTCAGAATTGAGCAAAGAGATAAAAACATCCACAGTGCAACTACTGTACTGTACTAAGTTGTGAAAAACAGAGAATGCAGACAGAGCAATTGTCTAAAAAGAAATAAAGGGATTATGGCTTGCAAGCCTCAAACAGAATTTGAATGTGGATAACATTTACATTTGCTCAGCTCATTTTGTATCTGGTGTGTATGGATACATTTGTACTTGTTTTTTGTGACTTTTTTGATAACATATTGCTAATAAACAAGGACTAGTTTTTATTTAAGCATGACAACATGACATTTACAAATTTCCCTTGCTTTGCTCAACCCACCATGAACTAGGTGTGAACACCAAACAGAGAACCTTTGTAGCTTTTAATGTCAGTTGCTGTATAAACTTGGAGAAATTGATTAGGCATGAGAAAGATGACCTGGAATTATTGAAATAAATAATAAAAAAATACAAGATATTTTTTTTTAATAGTTTTACTGCGTTGACCACACAACTAGCAGAGATAAATTAGCGTGTGCTTACTGCAATAGTAGGATTTCACAAGTTAACATCTCATAGTGATTTCCTTTGACAATTGCTCCCACATAACACTCCTTAAGGGTTGTGCAAGTGTTTGTGGCATGTTTTGACATGGACTTATCTCATATTTTAAACTTTTATATTATCATTCCAATCACTTTCACCGCAATGTTTACAAACGCTTCCCTCCTTGATGGCTGCACATCCGCTCCACACATTAAATTGATGGTTCTGGAGCCACAAATCGCTGAACTTGTACTTACCCATCTTATGCATGTAATTCGGCTTTGCTGCAGGCTTCCTTCAGGTTTTCCCCGCTGCTATGCTAAGCTGTAACAACACATGGTTGCGCGTGCACAGCACACAAGGTGGTGCGCGATAAATTATGACCGGGCAGCACAGGCAGCCTACTTTAATTCCGTTTTGTGGTTCCGTTATACTGCTCTCAAAAATCAAAACATTCAAAAGCAAGACTGAAGTTTATCCATGTTTTGAATAAAAGTAACGTAAATAGATTTTTAAGACCTTTCGACATCGTATTTAGGATCTTTTATGAGATTTTTGGAGAATTTTAAGACCTTAAATTCAAATTGTTGGATTTCAGACTTTTTAAAGTCCCACGGAAACCCATGTTGGGAAATAAATAATGAGGGAATTAGCCCTGATTTATTAATTAATCAATCTGATTCCAAACCCCAATCTGTCCCTAGTCTAACCCTAACCAATGACATCAAAATCCATACTCCGATTCAAAACCATAACGCAATCCAGTTGTTACTTCAACCCAACCCTAAACGAGCCCACCCTGGCACTAACATAACACAACTCTGAACCTTAACAACCTTACCTCTCCCATGAAGCTAACTACCAAACTTTACACAATCATCACCCATGACTCCAAACCTAAACCCGATGCTAAGCCGCTACACAACATTAAACCTTAACACAACCCGAACCCCTGGCCCTAAACACTAACCCTACCATAACCTTGCATCGACCCTAAATCCCACCTGTAATCCCAATCCTAAACCTGAACACAAATCTAAGTTCTAAACCCCACCACAATCACATCTCGACCCTAAACCCAACCCCTAACAGTAGAATATCCCTAACTTAACTGTTAACCCCAACACCATCGTAATCCAAAAAAACCCTACCCAACCCTAAATCCCAACACTAAATTTGACCCTAAACCCGACAACCTAAACTTAACCTTTAACCCAATGATAACCTATCACCCAACTCAAACCCCTAAACCAGTGGTTCTTAACCTGGGTTCGATCGAACCGTAGGGGTTCGGTGAGTCGGCCTCAGGGGTTCGGCAGGGCCTCCGCCGCAGCGGTCAAGACACACCAGACTCATGAATTGATTAACGTGGACCCCGACTTAATTAAACAAGTTGAAAAACTTATTCGGGTGTTAACATTTAGTGGTCAATTGTACGGAATATGTACTGTACTGTACAACCTACTAATACAAGTTTCATTCAATCAATCAATCGTGTAAATAAAAACTTCTCCCTATCGCCCTATCTGTACTGTAAAGTTAACATTTGAATGACAATAAAAAGGAAGTCTAAGTCTAAGTATGGATACCCCAAACAATGTTCCCTCTAATTTTCCATCTGATTTGCAAGTTTGTAATTTGTTGTGAGTTCATGCACTGTGTTGGTTTTGTTCTTTCAACAAGGTGATGTTCATGCACGGTTAATTTTGTGCACTAGTAAAAAAAACATAACTTTGTCTTGAATTTGAACAAAAAAAAAACATTTTATTTTTCACTAAAGAAGGGTTCGGTGAATGTGCATATGAAACTGGTGGGGTTCGGTACCTCCAACAAGGTTAAGAACCACTGCCCTAAACCTTAACCCTGTGCCCAAACATTATCCTAGCTGGAACATAAACTCCTAGCGCGACCCTAAACACCAACCTTACCTCCTAACCCTTAATGTTTTGGTCCTTGCAAGCTTTAAAGTGACAGAGGAAGTAGACTCTCCATCCAATAAAGTCACTTATTTTAATTTGATTAGTTCGTTTGTGATCAATTAACGAGTGCAAGGTGTTGGAGATGCCTTGAGAGAACCTTTGACCCATTGGGTTATGGGGGGGTGCAGCAGGAATTGGGGGTTTGGTTGATGGATTAGACTCATGTTGGGCATACTCAGCTGGACATCTAACCGAGCTCTCCCCCATCCATCACAGTCCAGACTGAAGTGACTCGGGCCTCCAGATAGACAACATTGTTGCCGGGCCACCCGAGCAGACATCTGGAGGACTCAGGTCCACCTGTGTCCCCTTGTGCTGCTATGTCACACGCACAATCCAGAAAACAAATCTAATCAATCCGGAATAGCTGTCATCAGCGGAGGTAAGCCACGCACCGTGGCGCTGGGGGCACTGACACCCTTGGGCCATCGTGTTGAGGGAGCACTGAGGCGAAAAACTGGAATTTAATTGGTGGTGCAAGGACTAATTGCACAGGCAGGGCAGCTGCTAATGAGTTATTTCCAGACTGCTCATCCATGATGAGAAGAAACAAGTTAGTACAGTAATTACGCCACCGCTCGTTAGCCTCTGAGCTTCAAGACACAGAAGAACTGCTCAATTCGGATGATAACGTTCATCCTTTTAGCTGTACTGAGAAGTCGCCATGGTTATGGTAACCGGTATTCCTGGTAAGAGGATTGGTACTCTCAAGTGGACAATTAGCCAATCAGGGACTTTTTAGTCGTTTAAGTCAAGTGCTATTATCACACCAAAGGGGTGTCTCTTGACACTAAAGGCATGGTGCACATTAAAAAACATTTATCTTCGCATTTGGTGTTTACAAAGAAGATTTTTAAGGAATTTATTCAACAACATATTTCTGAGATACATGGTTTTCATTCTCAAATAGCTCTACATATATATTTTAACAAATCTCTATCTATCTATCTATCTATCTATCTATCTATCTATCTATCTATCTATCTATCTATCTATCTATCTATCTATCTATCTATCTATCTATCTATCTATCTATCTATCTATCTATCGACATTATAATCTGTTCATAATTGTCTCACCCTAGCTGAATATGGGTTCAATAAATATATCCATACATGTAAACTAGGATGTTGTTTATAGGTTGTATTCACCTGACGTCATGTCCGGCTCCTTAAACATGTGAGACTCGAAGTGGTGGGCCATGAGCGAGCGTTTGTTGTCATACACTAGCGTTTTGGGCGACATTTTGCCTTTCTCAAAGAAAAATGCCCTACGTTTGCGTTATTTTAGGCTGTTGGAGCCGTTCAAAATGTGAAAAAGGTTAAAGGATCCTTGAGAGCAATGTTCCCTCTAAGGTGCACGCCTGTGCAATTGCGCACTGCTCAAGCGTCCTCTGCGCACGGCAAATCTATGCCACGCACAAAATCAAATAAAAAGAATAAGCCCATAACAATTTTCGACACGACACGGACACGACAGAGAAAACAGTTTTCGTCATCATTGTTCAAATATTGTAATGTCTGTCGAGACGCTTTGAGGACATGAATTCCATCGATCACTTTACTGAGCAAAACTCTTTGTCGGCCATAAACACATCACCAAAACATTAGTAAAAAAAATTATATCTAGCAAAACTGGTCATTTTCTGCAGTACAAACCAGACCAAAAGCAACTTTGTTATATCAACAGCAGCCGCTCGCTCTTTCTCACTTGCGCCAACACATGCACATATGGCACTTAGCCAGTGAGGCGTTTACAGCCACACAAAAAGTCAGACAACTCCAACACCACACAAAGTGTAATTCCAGGTCGTTACACTATGATTTACCAATCAAATGTGTGCTTATTCTAGTGTCATTTATTAGGAATCTTAATTTATAAATATTTATAATGAAATGCTGTTAGTATATTAAATAAATACTAATAAAAATGTATTTTTTACAAACAGGAAGTTGCAGGAATGTACACATGATCCCTTGCTTACATCTCATTGTGCAACATGTGAATGTTTGAATGGGAACTAAATGCAATGTCTGAAAGGGGTACAAATTATTTCCAAACCAGGACCTCCACCCAGACAAACAATACAAGTACACAGTTCATGAAAAACTTTTTTTTTTGTTATTGTCATTGTAAGCGGGCCTAAAAACTTATATTAGAAAATAACCTCATGGAAATGACTGCTGTCATTTGATTATAATAATAAGAGAATGTTGTCTGTCTATCTGTGTTGGCCCTGCGATGAGGTGGGGACTTGTACAGGGTATACCCCGCCTTCCGCCCGAATGCAGCTGAGATAGGCTCCAGCACCCCCCGCGACCCCGAAAGGGACAAGCGGTAGAAAATGGATGGATGGATGGAGATTTAACTTGTTATTTAGTCAGGTTTGGGACAGGTGTGCTTCTGGTGTAGCCACAGTGTGCGCGTCTGATGTTGCTCACATGGGCTTGAGTTTTTGCGTTTGCTCACACACATGAAAAATTAGAGGGAACATTGCTTGAGAGGTAATCAAGAAGGGTGAAAGAGTGCAAGATTTTACGAAAAAATGATGAGAAAAATGAGACACACTCCAGACAAAGGGAGCAGATCGAGTCGAAGACCGCACAAGTTTGTATAGTGACCACATTGTTAAAGGTTTGTATGATATATCGTTAACGTTTATTATTTCCCATGTAAGTATTATCTTAATATTATTTGTGATTTATCTTGTTATGGCGTTCTTAAATGCACCAACTTGGCGAGTCTAAATTAAAGAAAACAAATGTGAGCAAAATCTAAAAGAGTTAGGCGTTTACCAAAGGCAGAAACCATAAATGAAGCTTTCAGCACTTACGCAACATTGAAGTCTATAGTTACATTTTGATATAGACGGGGGGAAAAAACACTAAACAACAAAATGCAACAAACATGGCTGTAGACGCAAAGTTAAATCATGAAATGCAACCTTACCCGAGCAAAAACAATGCATGATTTATCCAGGAGGGTCGTGATATCGATATCCTTGAAACAACCACACGCAAAGAAGTTTTAGACCTCCATGCATTTCCAAGTTTTCATCTGGTTTGTCATGTGGAATGGCGTCTGGAGCACCAGATAGCTCTACATGTCTGGGAACGCGACTGACGGATAATCTCCGGGATCACTTGACAAATATTTCTTGATAAAGTATAGGGATAGTCATTAATCATTAACTTAGAATTTAATGGCAGCAACACATTGCAAAAAAGTTGGCACAGGGGCATTTTTTACCACTGTGTTACATGGCCTTTTCTTTTAACAACACTCAGTAAACGTTTTGGGTGGGAATTTTTTCCCATTCATGCTCGATGTTGTTCAACACTCCAGGGTCTCCGTTGTGGTATTTCCAATGGGAGACAGGTCTGGACTACAGACAGGCCAGTCTAGTACCCGCACTCTTTTACTATGAAGCCACGCTTTTTTAACATGTGGCTTGGCATTGTCTTTCTGAAATAAGCAGGGGTGTCTATGATAACGTTGCTTGGATGGCAGCATATGTTGCTCCAAAACCTGTATGTACCTTTCAGCATTAATGGTGCCTTCACAGATGTGTAAGTTACCCATGTCTTGGGCACTAATACACCCCCATACCATCACAGATGCTGGCTTTTGATCTTTGCGCCTTTGTTCCAGAGGACACGACATCCACAGTTTCCAAAAACAATTTGAAATGTGGACTCGTCAGACCACAGAACACTTTTCAACTTTGCATCAGTGCATCTTAGATGAGCTTGGGCCCAGCGAAGCCGGCGGCGCTTCTGGGTGTTGTTGATAAAGGACTTCGCTTTGCATAGTAGAGTTTTAACTTGCACTCACAGATGTAGCGACCAACTGTAGTTACTGACAGTGGTTTTCTGAAATGTTCCTGAGCTCATGTGGTGATATTCTTTACACACTGATGTTTTTGATGCAGTACCACCTGAGGGATTGACGGTCACGGGCATTCACTGTTTGCTTTTCGGCCTTGCCACGTACGTGCAGTGATTTCTCCAGATTCTCTGAACCCTTTGATGATATTAGGGACCGTAGATGGTGAAATCCCTAATTTTCTTGCAATAGCTCGTTGAGAAATGTTGTTCTTAAACTGTTGGACAATTTGCTCACGCATTTGTTCCCAAAGTGGTGACCCTCGCCCCATCCTTGTTTGTGAATGACTGAGCATTTCATGGAAGCTGTTTTTATACCCAATCATGGCACCCAACTGTTCCCAATTAGCCTGTTCACCTGTGGGATGTTCCAAATAAGTGTTTGATGAGCATTCCTCAACTTTCTCAGTCTTTTTTGCCACTTGTGCCAGCTTTTTTGAAGCATGTTGCAGGCATCAAATTCCAAATGAGCTAATATTTGCAAAAAATAACAAAGTTTTCCAGTTCGAACGTTAAGTATCTTGTCTTTGCAGTCTATTCAATTGAATATAAGTTGAAAAGGATTTGCAAATCATTGTATTCTGTTTTTATTTATGATTTACACAACGTGCCAACTTCACAGGTTTTGGGTTTTGTATATCAAAGGCAATATTTTAAGAGGATAATTCACAATTTTGTTATATATGGTGCAGTAATAGGGGTTTCTGGCATCATTATTCATAATTGAAATGAAACAATAATAAGGGATCATCAGCACGTCAACAAACATTTAAATTCTGGGCATTGTAAAGCTAATTTGTTTCTGTTTTTGCAGCTGCAGCATTTATATGGATGGGTGGAGAGCCAGAGTACTTGTCTTGCCCCCCCAGTGCTGGCAGCCCACACTACGTAAGTGTGCAGGAGGGGTTGACAGTGTGAACATTTATTAGTCTTAAATTGAACCTGAGCAACCATTTTCAAAGCCAACCCGGGGAGGCCCGGTAGTGCTTGCCAGGTTGCAAGCCATGTTGACAGATCGGAATATATTTGCAGGAGGGGCTATTTGGTGGGGGTGGAGGTGGAAGGAGTCAGGGGGAATATTTAGGGGAGTGGGTGGGGGATATATGTAATCCCGTGACCCCACTATGACAGGCATCACGCTGCTGTCTAGGCACTGATGTCTTCCATATGGAGCCAGGGATGGTCAACCCGTGTTTACATGAGCTGAGCTCCGTAAATGTGGTTCTGGGACTGGCTGAGGTTCTCTGCAGCCAGGCCAGATGAAAGATGCTTGAGCAATCAAGGTAACCCCCTGCTGAAGATCCATTAACACGGACTGCCCGGTGGCACCAAGCAGAGACTCAAACCTGCCAAAAACACTACTCAACAAATCCATGTGCAAACACCAAAGAACTTTCATGATTACACGTTTTATATAATTATCGGAGGCGACTGAAGTCCGGGGCCATGTCAACACGTTTTACCTGGCAGCCTATGAGAGGCAGCATTTGTGGATATCGAAGACATTTTTAATATGTGTTTGCTACAGCGATATCGAGGCGTCACATTTAGCTACTTGCCAACCTTGCAGTGAAAATCCTCGACAATCATTTATAACCGAAGGTAAATCGTACTTTGGTAAAATGTTTTTTTATTTTTATTTTAAATATCCCTATATATTCCTCTTCTTCAAGTTAATTGGGTTAAGTTTAACACTCCAGTGAAATAATATTTAGTACAGACTAGGGTTGTCCCGATACCAATATGTTGGTACCGGTACGGTACAAAAATGTATTTCGATACTTTTCTAAATAAAGGGGACCACAAAAATTGAATTATTGGCTTTATTTTAGCAAAAATTCTTACGGTACATTAAACATACAAGACAACTTTTCTTTTATTAGTAAGTAAGCAAACAAATGCTCCTAAATTGTCTGCTGACATATGCAGTAACATATTGTGTCATTTATCATTTTATTATTTTGTCAAAATTATAAAGGACAAGTGGTAGAAAATGAATTGTTAATCTACTTGTTCATGTACTGTTAATCTCTGCTTACTTTCTCTTTTCACATTTTTTACATACACTTCGGTTAAAATGTCATAATCACTTATTCTGTTATTTGATACTTTACGTTAGTTTTGGATGATACCACAAATTTGGGTATCAATCCGATACCAAGTCGTTACAGGATCACACATTGGTCATATTCAAAGTCCTCATGTGTCCAGGGACATATTTCCTGAGTTTAGAAACATAATATAAATTAAAAAAAAACGAAAGATGTTGTGATGCCAAAAAATATTGATGTAATCATAGTAGTATCGACTAGATACGCTCCTGAACTTGGTATCATTACAGTGGATGTCAGGTGTAGATCCACCAATGGCGTTTGTTTACATTGTGACGTGTGTAGTGAAGCATGTTTAGCTATTCCTCGTCCTGCAGGCATGATACTTGTAAGAAACATACTTAATTTGTCGCCATGGAGGCGAGGATTAGTGATTTAGAAGTAGCTAAAACACTGCTGACTGGATGGACATTAGCTGCTAGCTAGTTAGCCATGTCTTAAAGCACCTCTTCCTGAGGGCGTTTCAGTGTTATAACTTCACCTTTATCTTTGGTTTTTAAGCCAAAATGCGTCCGTTCTCCCTTTTCTGTCTACACGCTGTGTCTGTTTGTAAGTACTCCGTGATTGTGCGCTGCCGAACATGCTCGTCAAACCAGCATTGTCACGACGACTCGCCGCCATGCCCGTTTAAAAAAGAGGGCGGGGGGGGGACCGGTACTTTTTAGAGGCAGTATAGTACAGAATATGATTAATTAGTATTGCGGTACTATACTAGTACCGGTATACCGTACAACCCTAGTACAGACTAAGGACCCAATTTACTATAATCCAAATACAGTTGAACCTCGATTTACAAATGCCTCTATTTGCGACTTTTTCGGTTTACGAACCTTTACGTTGGCCAAATATGCCTCTGTGTGTGACCCATGTCTCGGCGTTCGAATGTCTGTTTACACCCTGTACACACGCCCGCGGCCATTTCGAAGAGTTTCGACAGCGAACAGCACTTCTGACCTACTTCTACAATTGTTGTACCTAGCGCCGGTCAGAGTTGTAAAAGCCTGTCTTAGGGATGACTTTGTGTGATCAGAAAAACTTTACATGTGTTCCACCTCTCACAGTCTTGCTGCATAGCTTTGGGTTATTAGACAACCACTTTCAGCTAGCGTTTAGCTATTTAGTCTCTGGCTTGCAGTGCCTTCATTTCAAGGATTTTATCACCAAAGGAGGCTTTGTTCTGCAACAAGTCTTTAATTGTGATCAGACAGAAAGTATGTCAGAGCGGACCTTTTATTAGAGCAAAGGAGAAGGCACTACCGGGACACAAGCCGATGAAGGATCGCCTTACACTGCTAGTTTGTGCTAACACTAGCGGTGACTACATTAAGCCTCTGGTAGTTTATCACTCCTAAACTCCCATAGTGTTCAACAATGCCACAAATTAGCTACAAGGTAAAACGATTGTCCTTTTTTTTGTTTTTTATTGTAGCAACATAGTGACTAAAGTTTTAGAGCGCACGAAACAGACTTGTGTGTGTCTGTGCGTGTTGACGTTTAAGCTTGCTATAATGTTGTTGTGGAAATCTCTCTATGGTGGGTGGGTTCTCCTGAGTCAGATAGATCTTTCGTGAGCCCGGTGTACAGGTTTGAGCCAGTCTTTTATTGTCATACACAAATCTCGTTTGCTTTTCAGCAATATATACTTTAGGCCTTTTCAGTCCGGCGTGTCTCTCTCTGCTCTCTGGCTCTGTGCGTGTGTCGCTTTGCTCCAACTCCCAACTCCGTGTCTTGTTCCGGCTGCTGCTAATAAGGGCGACAGGTGATTAGATAACAAGCCCCAGCCGGGCAATCTACTCACCTGCCGCTGTCTTCGAGGCCGGTCCTTACACACCCCACTCCGTGGCAGGCCCGCAGGCCACGCCCACCTCCACAGTTGTGTTGATTGTTGAGCCATTACCATCTTGTTATATTGGTTCTACACATACAGTACAGGCCAAACGTTTGGACACACCTTCTCCTCATTGAACACGTTTTCTTTATTTTCATGACTATTTACATTGTAGATTGTCACTGAAGGCATCAAAACTATGAATGAACACACGTGGAGTTATGTACTTCACAAAAAAAGGTGGAATAACTGAAAACCTGTTTTATATTCTAGTTTTTCAAAATAGCCACCTTTTGCTGTGATTACTGCTTTGCACACTCTTGGCATTCTCTCGATGAGCTTCAAGCACACAAGTGAAGTGAAAACCATTTCAAGTGACTACCTCTTGAAGCTCATCGAGAGAATGCCAAGAGTGTGCAAAACAGTAATCAGAGCAAAGGGTGGCTATTTTGAAGAAACTAGAACATAAAACATGTTTTCAGTTATTCCACCTTTTTTTTGTTAGAGTCCATTAGTCATGCAATTGCAAGAAAAAATTGAGAATTGTCAAGAGGAAATGTATAGTATTTCCCTGGCAAAAAATAAATTATTTATAAGAATGAAGTTTGAATATGACAATCAAAAAGTTGTAATTCCAAGAGAATTAAAAAATAAATCACAAAAATAAAGGTGAAACAGAAAAAGTTCTAATCTTAAAATATTGAAGTTGAAATAGCTTTTAAAACTTTACAATGATTAAGGTGCAATAATTTCAAAGCAAAGTCATAACATCTACATGAAAAAGTCATAACAAATAGTACGGTATTAGTATCATCAGAAATATGCTGTGCAATTAGAGTACAGTAGTCGTACTATTTCAAGAAACATGTGATAATGTTACATAAATAAACTCATAATTGCTGCGGTGGTTGTGACCCCAAGATGCAGGAGACGGGAAGCGACATGCAGGTAATAATGTCCTTACATTCTCACATGCAAGTTGAGCATCAGGGAAGTGTGCAGTATAAGCAAGTCAATAAAAACATGAAACAGTTTGCAACATTGGACACACAGCTAACATTTGACCATCTTCTAGGCCAGGCTGGGATATAAAGATTGATTGAAACTTTTACTAGTAGATTGCAAAGGAAGGGAATACATTATATGAAACAGTACAGTTTACACAGTACAGTACATATTCCGTACAATTGACCACTAAATGGTAACACTCGAATACGATTTTCAACTTGTTTAAGTCAGGGTCCACGTTAATCAATTAATGATAAGGGTCAATCAGATGCCTGATTGGCAACCATGGACAGGTGTGCCTAAGTTGCCAATCAGAGACGGGTAAGGGAAACAGACAAAAAGTGGAACTAAAAAAAGAGTGCTGGACAGGAAATAACAGTAAACCAAGAAAGAGAATACAAAACTAAGGAAACAAGAAAGGTCGTGAAAATAATATTACCCAAGCAAATACAAAATATTTTATGAGAATAACGTTGGAATTAAAATACATGCAGAAAAAAACCATTGTTTTACAAGAGTAACATTTGACTTTACAATGATTATGGTGCAGAATTAGGAGAGCAAAGTCATACCAACTAAAAGAAAAAGTAATACTTTTTCGGTAACACTTTAGTATGGGGAACACATACTCACTAGGGATCTCCAATAATGGCTTTTTGCCGATATCCGATATTCCGGTATTGTCCAACTCTTTAATTACGATACCGATATCAACCGATACGGATATGAACTGATACTGATATATACGGTATCAGTCGTTAACACATTATTATGCCTAATTTGGACAACCAGGTATGGTGAAGATAAGGTCCTTGTATAAAATACTAATAAAATAAAATAAGATAAATAAATTAAAAACATTTTCTTGAATAAAAAAGAAAGTAAAACAATATAAAAACAGTTACATAGAAACTAGTAATTAATGAAAATGAGTAAAATTAACTGTTAAAGGTTAGTACTATTAGTGGACCAGCAGCACGCACAACCATGTGTGCTTACGGACTGTATCCCTTGCAGACTGTATTGATATATATTGATATATAATGTAGGAACCAGAATATTAATAACAGAAAGAAACAACCCTTTTGTGTGAATGAGTGTAACTGGGGGAGGGAGGTTTTTTGGGTTGGTGCACTAATTGTAAGTGTATCTTGTGTTTTTATGTTGATTTAATAAAATAAAAAAAAACAAAAAACGATACCGATAATAAAAAACGATACCGATAATTTCCGATATTACATTTTAAAGCATTTATCGGCTGATAATTTCGACAGGCCGATATTATCGGACATCTCTAATATTCACCATTAATTAGTTGCTTATTAACATGCAAATTAGTAACACATTGGCTCTTAATTAATAATTAAGTACTTATTAATGCCTTATTCTGCATACAACCAGTAAACCATTAACTAAGAGTCTTCCCTCAATAACCTCAGAATTATTGCCCTTACCCTTATATGTTCCCCTAGTGTCCAAATAACTCTAAATTAAGTCTTTGTTACTTTAATAAGCAACTAATTAATGGTGAATATGTTCCCCATAGCCCATAGTGTTACCACTTTTTCTTATAAATAATATCACCAGAAACATGCTACACGTTTGAGGCTTGGTTTGTAATAAATTACTTATTACAAAAATAGTCATAACTTTACAAGACTAACGATGAAATAGCATGAGAACAAAGTCCTAATTTGCAGTACCAAATAGAGACGTAACATTATGCAAGTATAAAATGTACGGGGTATGACCATTGTTTGCCTCCTATTGACCTCTTCAGTGCTCCTCCACTCGTCCGTGACCCTCCATCATTTAATTGAGCTGTGGGTGGCACTCAGTGGGCTCCCACACTCTGTTGCTCCGCTGCTGTCAGCTCCAGTCAGAGGCCGGATCCATGCTGATTCCAGGCACCTGTGCCTTGCGGCGACCGCCTCCCTCCCTGAACCCCCTTCTCACCAGCATGCCACGGTCTCTCGGGGCAACCGGTGCACAGTTTGCGGGTCATTTGTCACCAATTGTCAGCGTTTAGCGGGGCAACGATGTGAGGCAAGGGTAGTGGAGGCCGGGGCGCGGGGAAGCCATAAGGTTGGCGGAGCACCGCATCCCACCCCTGAGGAAGAAGTGTGTCTTCACTCTTCAGTCCTGCAACATGACTGGAGAAGTTCTCTGATGTCAGGTCGGCATACTTTCTTCCTCCACGAGATGTTTAGAAACAGACTAAGGCCATGTCCACACTAAGTCGTTTAAAGGCCTACTGAAATGAATTTTTTTTATTTAAACGGGGATAGCAGATCCATTCTATGTGTCATACTTGATCATTTCGCGATATTGCCATATTTTTCCTGAAAGGATTTAGTAAAGAACAACGACGATAAAGTTCGCAACTTTTGGTCGCTGATAAAAAAAAAGCCTTGCCTGTACCGGAAGTAGCGTGACGTCACCGGAGGAAGGACTCCTCACATTTCCCCATTGTTTACAATGCAGCGAGAGAGATTCGGACCGAGAAAGCGACGATTACCCCATTAATTTGAGCGAGGATGAAAGATTTGTGGATGAGGAAAGTGAGAGTGAAGGACTGGAGAGGCAGTGCAGGACGTATCTTTTTTCGCTCTGACCGTAACTTAGGTACAAGGGTTCATTGGATTCCACACTTTCTCCTTTTTCTATTGTGGATCACGGATTTGTATTTTAAACCACCTCGGATACTATATCCTCTTGAAAATGAGAGTCGAGAACGCGAAATGGACATTCACAGTGACTTTTATCTCCACGACAATACATCGCCGAAGCACTTTAGCTACTGAGCTAACGTGATAGCATCGGGCTCAAATGCAGATAGAAACAAAATAAATAAAGCCCTGACTGGAAGGATAGACAGAAGATCAACAATACTATTAAACCATGGACATGTAACTACACGGTTAATAATTTCCAGCTTGGCGAAGCTTAACAATGCTGTTGCTAACGACGCCATTGAAGCTAACTTAGCTACGGCACGGCGGCGTTGTAGCTTTCGACGACACCCCGGCCGCCATCAGAGTCGGCAAGAAACATATATTTCCCCAAAGTTACGTACGTGACATGCACATAGCGATACGCACGGACGGGCAAGCGATCGAATGTTTGGAAGCCAAAGCTGTACTCACGGTAGCGCGTCTGCTATCCATCTCAAAGTCCTCCTGGTTGTGTTTCTGTAGTCCGCCGCTAATACACCGATCGCACCTACAGCTTTCTTCTTTGCAGTCTCCATTGTTCATTAAACAAATTGCAAAAGATTCACCAACACAGATGTCCAGAATACTGTGGAATTTTGGGATGAAAACAGAGCTTTTTTGTATTGGATTCAATGGGTCCAAATACTTCCGTATCAATCATTGACGTCACGCGCATACGTCATCATACAGAGACGTTTTCAACCGGAAGTGTGGCGGAAAATTTAAAATTGCACTTTATAAGTTAACCCGGCCGTATTGGCATGTGTTGCAATGTTAAGATTTCATCATTGATATATAAACTATCAGACTTTGTGGTCTGTAGTAGTGGGTTTCAGTAGGCCTTTAACCCCTTAAACCAGGGGTCGGCAACCCAAAACGTTGAAAGAGCCACATTGGACCAAAATACAAAAAACAAATATGTCTGGAGCCGTAAAAAATTAAAAGCCGTATATAAGTCTTATAATGAAGGCTTATATACTATATAATAGCCTACTATCAAAATGACTGTGTTGCAGGCTGAAGCAAATCTTAGTTGACAGAAATGTTTTTACCCCGCCTTCCGCCCGATTGTAGCTGAGATAGGCTCCAGTGCCCCCCGCGACCCCAAAAGGGAATAAGCGGTAGAAAATGGATGGATGGATGGATGGATGGATGGATAAACATTTTTACAACATTAGAAACTAGGGATGTCCGATAATGGCTTTTTGCCGATATCCGATATTCCGATATTGTCCGACTCTTAATTACTGATACCGATATCAACCATACCGATATCAACCGATACCGCTATATATACAGTCGTGGAATTAACACATTATTATGCCTAATTTGGACAAACAGGTATAGTGAAGATAAGGTCCTTTTTTTTTTTAAATTAATAAATTAAAATAAAATAAATAAATTAAAAACATTTTCTTGAATAAAAAAGAAAGTAAAACAATATAAAAACAGTTACATAGAAACTAGTAATTAATGAAAATCAGAATCAGAATAGTTTTATTGCCATTGTTTGAGAACGGGTTCACAAACTAGGAATTTTTCTTGGTGCAAACGTGCGACATAAAACACATATAACACATATTTGGTATAAAAAGAGCTGTGACTGAGCTATCAGATAGACTTAGAAGGGATTCAAGGAATTCAAGGAGCTGCTGTTAGGAGTTCTTGTTCATTTGCCTGATGGCCGAGGGGAAAAAACTGTTCAGGTGGCGGGAGGTGTGGGTCTGGATGGAGCGTAGTCTCCTGCCTGAGGGGAGAGGGGAGAATAGTGTGTGTCCAGGGTGAGAAGAGTCAGCTGTGATCCGACCCACACGCCTCCTGGTCCTGGAGGAGAACAAGTCCTGGAGGGATGAGAGCTTGCAGCCAATCACCTTCTCCGCAGCACGTACGATGCGTTGCAGTCTATTCTTATCCTGGACTAATGGGTAAAATTAACTGTTAAAGGTTAGTACTATTAGTGGACCAGCAGCACGCACAATCATGTGTGCTTACGGACTGTATCCCTTGCAGACTGTATTGATATATATTGATATATAATGTAGGAACCAGAATATTAATAACAGAAAGAAACAACCCTTTTGTGTGAATGAGTGTAAATGGGGGAGGGAGGTTTTTTGGGTTGGTGTACTAATTGTAAGTGTATCTTGTGTTTTTTATGTTGATTTAATAAAAAACAAACAAAGAAAACAAAACAAAAAAAAAAACGATACCGATAATAAAAAACGATACCGATAATTTCCGATATTACATTTTAAAGCACTTATCGGCAGGCCGATATTATCGGACTTCTCTATTAGAAACCATTAATAAGGAATAGATGTGTGTGTCCAAGTTAAAAGAAACTGCTGGCTGTCTTCTTTTAATAGACTTATTACAATCTTTGGCAAGCAAGGTAATGTTTGCTGTGGTCTGGAACAACACAGCACACGAACAACTATCTGAAATGCAGCCAATACTACATACAGATAATGTGTCATGAGACATGCAAAACAAAATTATATACAAAGAGGATATAAGTAAAGGATATAATGAGCTCAAATATACCTACAAATGAGGCATAATGATGCAATATGTACATACAGCTAGCCTGACTAGCATGCTAGCATTGATTAGCTTGCAGTCATGCACTGACCAAATATGCCTGATCAGCACTCCACACCTTTGTGCATTCACGCACAGTATAAAACGTTTGGTGGACAAAATGATACACGTTACACTGAGGGTGCCCGTATAAACAACTTTTACACTGTTAGAACTATACGCCACACTGTGAACCCACACCAAATGAGAATGACAAACACATTTTGGGAGAACATCCGCACCGTAACACAACATAACAAATACCTAGAACCCTTTGCAGCACTAACTCTTCATACCCCCCCCCTCACACACACACCTTGTAGCGTGCCGGAAGAGTTAGTGCTGCAAAGGGTTCTGGGTATTTGTTATGTTGTGTTTGTTGTGTTACGGTGCGGATGTTCTTCCGAAATGTGTTTGTCATTCTTGTTTGGTGTGGGTTCACAGTGTGGCGTATACGTGTAAAAGTTGTTTATACGGGCACCCTCAGTGTAACCTGTATCGCTGTTGATTAAGTATGCGTTGCATTCACTTGTGTGTGAGTGCAGAAGCCGCACTTATCATGTGACTGGGCCAGCACTTGTTGGACTGGATGAAAAGCAGACGTGACTATTATTGGGAGGGGCAGTGAAATTGGGAGTCTCCCGGGAGGGTTGGCAAGTATGAGAATTAGCGGTGAATGCGGTGTTACCGCGGCACCGCCGCTGTATATAATCGGCGGGCCAGCTCCAGTGTTAATTTGATATCGCCTCAAGGGCCAAGTGAAATTACACGGCGGGCCAAATTTGGCCCACAGGCCAGAGTTTGACACCCATGCTCTATATGTACAGACAGCTTGTGGAAATCACACATGAATACCTTAAGAGAAAGCGATTGCAGCTATTTGGGATGCAACATTTCTCCGACAGCAAGAGAACTTTCCAATGTCCGGCCGGGTCAGCTGTGATGCTACTTAATGAAAAACTTTGTCCATTTGTCAAAGGGGAGTCAACGAGAATGCGATGTGATAAAACGAATAGCGTGTGCTTCGTATTACCTGGTCGTCGAGGAAAACGGCGAATGCATTTGGACTGGCAAAGCAGACTGAATCAGTTATTGTCCGCCATGTATGTCGCGGACTCAACGTCTAGGTCCAGAGTATATAAAGTCACCAAAAACTAATGGATAATGAAGATGAAGGCAAAAGAGTGAGGAGTGTCCTGACCAGATATCTAGATCCCTAGTTTGATTGATGTAAAATGTTCTTCATCACATTGTTTACGTGTCTAATAAAGATTTGATTAATTTAGGATGTCTCAGGTGTGATTCACTACAATTGGGCCCCACAGCACACTGGATTCCAGTTAATTGAAATACCACAACACTGGATATTGTTCAGATAAGTTAATTTTAAAGGCCTACTGAAAGCCACTACTACCAACCACGCAGTCTGATAGTTTATATATCAATGATGAAATTTTAACATTGCAACACATGCCAATACGGCCGGGTTAACTTATAAAGTTCAATTTTAAAATTCCCGCCACACTTCCGGTTGAAAAACTCCTTTGGATATGATTTATGCGTGTGACGTCACAAAAGCAACGGAAGTGGTTGGACCCCATCGGACCCGATAGAAAAGCCTCTTGTTTTCTTCGACAAAATTCCACATTATTCTGGACATCTGTGTTGGTGAGTCTTTTGCAATTTGTTTAATGAACAATGGAGACTGCAAAGAAGAACGTTGTAGGTGGGATCGATCGGTGTCTTAGCGGCTAAGTACAATACTGTAATATCTGTGATATTTGCATTAGTGTACTGTCTTTAAGGGTTTGGGGAACGCGCATGCGCGAGTGAGTTGGCGGAGAACTTGTGTGTGTGAGCTTTGGCTAACAGCAGCTCGTGTATGTGTGTGCGTTACTTTTTGAACTACAACCAGTTACCGCTTTTTAATAAAGCGATTGAGCAGCGCTTCCTCGTCTGTGTGACTCCTTCTCCACTGCGGGGCATTACAATACTTGCAGCAACACAACAAGGACTACTTACCCTGACGCCTAGCCGATGCTTGCCGCCAAACCCACGGATGAAGTCCTTCGTCGTGCCGTTGATCGCTGGAATGCAGGTGAGCACGGCTGTTGATGGGTTTCTATCTTCATTTGAGAACGATGCTACGCGCTAGCTCAGTAGCTAAGTGTGTCACCGATGTATTGTCTTGGAGATAAGTCACTTTAAATGTCCATTTCGCGTGCTTGACTCTCATTTTCAAGAGGATATAGTATCCGAGGTGGTTTAAAATACAAATCTGTGATTCACAATAGAAAAAGGAGAGAGTACATAGTTCTGTGAGGTCTGGTTGCTAAGTTAGCTTCAATGGCGTCGTTAGCACAGCATTGTTAACCTTCGCCAGCCTGGAAATCATTAACCGTGTATTTACATGTCCACGGTTTAATAGTATTGTTGATTTTCTATCTATCCTTCCATTAAGGGGTTTATTTATTTTGTTTCTATCTTCATTTGAGAACGATGCTATCGCGCTAGCTCAGTAGCTAAGTGTGTCACCGATGTATTGTCTTGGAGATAAGTCACTTTAAATGTCCATTTCGCGTGCTTGACTCTCATTTTCAAGAGGATATAGTATCCGAGGTGGTTTAAAATACAAATCTGTGATTCACAATAGAAAAAGGAGAGAGTACATAGTTCTGTGAGGTCTGGTTGCTAAGTTAGCTTCAATGGCGTCGTTAGCACAGCATTGTTAACCTTCGCCAGCCTGGAAATCATTAACCGTGTATTTACATGTCCACGGTTTAATAGTATTGTTGATTTTCTATCTATCCTTCCATTAAGGGGTTTATTTATTTTGTTTCTATCTTCATTTGAGAACGATGCTATCGCGCTAGCTCAGTAGCTAAGTGTGTCACCAATGTATTGTCTTGGAGATAAAAGTCACTTTAAATGTCCATTTCGCGTGCTCGACTCTCAATTTCAAGAGGATATAGTATCCGAGGTGGTTTAAAATACAAATCTGTGATTCACAATAGAAAAAGGAGAGTGTACATAGTTCTGTGAGGTCTGGTTGCTACGTTAGCTTCAATGGCGTCGTTAGCACAGCATTGTTAACCTTCGCCAGCCTGGAAATCATTAACCGTGTATTTACATGTCCACGGTTTAATAGTATTGTTGATTTTCTATCTATCCTTCCTTTAAGGTGTTTATTTATTTTGTTTCTATCTTCATTTGAGAACGATGCTATCGCGCTAGCTCAGTAGCTAAGTGTGTCACCGATGTATTGTCTTGGAGATAAAAGTCACTTTAAATGTCCATTTTGCGTGCTCGACTCTCATTTTCAAGAGGATATAGTATCCGAGGTGGTTTAAAATACAAATCCGTGATCCACAATATAAAAAGGAGAGTGTGGAATCCAATGAGCCAGCTTGTACCTAAGTTACGGTCAGAGCGAAAAAAGATACGTCAATCACTGCCTCTCAAGTCGTTCACTGTAACGTTCTTCATCTACAAATCTTTCATCCTCGCTCAAATTAATGGGGTAATCATCACTTTCTCGGTCCGAATCTCTCTCGCTCCATTGTAAACAATGGGGAATTGTGAGGAATACTAGCTCCTGTGACGTCACACTACTTCCGGTACAGGCAAGGCTTTTTTTTATCAGCGAGCAAAAGTTGCGAACTTTATCGTCGATTTTCTCTACTAAATCCTTTCAGCAAAAATATGGCAATATCGCGAAATGATCAAGTATGACACATAGAATGGATCTGCTATTCCCGTTTAAATAAAAAAAATCATTTCAGTAGGCCTTTAAGAACTTGCACACAAAGCAACACTGGAGGTGACTATGACGTGTGCATTTTCCGCGCATGCGTACTAAGTCGCCTTGCGCCGTCGGACGGAGGGGGGCGGGTGTCGTATAAACGGTGGCATTGTTGTGTGTGGACAGGGATAAGGTTAGGTGGGATTTACCCTGGATAACCTTATCCGGCTTGGTGTAAACGGGGCCTAAGTTCTAATCATCAGGACCTCATTCCATCGAGTTGCACCAGCAATCCCCCAGATGGCCTTGGATTGGTGTTTGTTAGCACTGCGTCTCATGTCCTTGTTTGTTTTCCTTTATGAAGAATGTCAGGGGCTGGTTGTCATTATTGGGGGGGTGCGGCTGATCCCTCGCGAGACGAGCCCCAAGTTCAGCCTACTCACTTCCAGCACTGAGTCAACAGGGAAGGGTCAAGTCTCCCCTCTGTATCGCAGCGCCAGTCGCTAAGCCGACGTCCCCAATAGAGCCGGTCGGAGAGGAGATAGCAGTGTCCTATAAGGGGTTCTGTTTTCATTCCAGGGGAAGTGGTTATTTAAGTAGGCGACAGGGAGAGCCCCCTTTGTCCAAACATCCAGTGAGAGGTTTGAACTCGCAGGGTTATTTGATGCTTGCGTTCAAGAGGTGCGAGCGGGAAGACAGTCGGTCACAGGATGGTGGCCACAGGCCAATCATTGCTTCTGTTTCTGTGGGTTCTTCCTGGACGGATGGCATTAGCTATTTGTTAGGTACCCTTATTGTGTGAGGGTTCCAGAAATAACCAACCCAAACCTTACAGAGGGTGGAGCTTGACAAAGCGTTTTCCGTTGATTTGTTGAAAAGCAGTGGTGGGCAGTCAGGGCCAGCAATGCCTTCTCTGCTGGTCTAACATTACCAAAAATTATGATCATAATTAAAGATAAATGTAATATTTAATTTATTTTCCCTGAATATCTAAAAGTAATCATATTCTCTTCATGTCATATTATGCTCCTGAGTTTTTATCCAATCAGAATTCAGCAAGCTTATGTTGCCATGCTGTACAAAATCTGCCACAGGCCTTCAGAATCAACAATGCGGGCGCCTGTGCACTGTACATACATACAAACCCCGTTTCCATAAGAGTTGGGAAATTGTGTTAGATGTAAATATAAACGGAATACAATGATTTGCAAATCAATCAATCAATCAATGTTTATTTATATAGCCCTAAATCACAAGTGTCTCAAAGGGCTGTACAAGCCACAACGACATCCTCGGTACAGAGCCCACATACGGGCAAGGAAAAACTCACCCCAGTGGGACGTCGGTGAATGACTATGAGAAACCTTGGAGAGGACCGCATATGTGGGTAACCCCCCCCCCTCTAGGGGAGACCGAAAGCAACGGATGTCGAGTGGGTCTGACATAACATTGTGAAAGTCCAGTCCACAGTGGATCCAACACATCAGCGGGAGTCCAGTCCACAGCGGGGCCAACAGGAAACCATCCCGAGCGGAGACGGGTCAGCAGCGCAGAGATGTCCCCAACCGATGCACAGGCTAGTGGTCCACCCGGGGTCCCGGCTCTGGACAGCCAGCACTTCATCCATGGCCACCGGACCTATGCAACTCCCCCTCGCAAGGGACAGGGGAGAAGAGGAGAGAAGAAAAGAAACGGCAGATCAACTGGTCTAAAAAAGGGGGGGTCTATTTAAAGGCTAGATTATACAAATGAGTTTTAAGATGGGACTTAAATGCTTCTACTGAGGTAGCATCTCTAACTGTTACCGGGAGGGCATTCCAGAGTACTGGAGCCCGAATAGAAAACGCTCTATAGCCCGCAGACTTTTTTTTGGCTCTGGGAATCACTAATAAGCCGGAGTTCTTTGAACGCAGATTTCTTGTCGGGACATATGGTACAATACAATCGGCGAGATAGGCTGGAGCTAAACCGTGTAATATTTTATACGTAAGTAGTAAAACCTTAAAGTCGCATCTTAAGTGCACAGGAAGCCAGTGCAAGTGAGCCAGTATAGGCGTAATATGATCAAACTTTCTTGTTTTTGTCAAAAGCCTTGCAGACGCATTTTGTACCAACTGTAATCTTTTAATGCTAGACATAGGGAGGCCCGAAAATAGTACGTTACAGTAATCGAGACGAGACGTAACGAACGCATGAATAATGATCTCAGCGTCGCTAGTGGACAAGATGGAACGAATTTTAGCGATATTACGGAGATGAAAGAAGGCCGTTTTAGTAACACTCTTAATGTGTGACTCAAACGAGAGAGTTGGGTCGAAGATAATACCCAGATTCTTTACCGAGTCTCCTTGTTTAATTGTTTGGTTGTCAAATGTTAAGGTGGTATTATTAAATAGATGTTGGTGTCTAGCAGGACCGATAATCAGCATTTCCGTTTTCTTAGCGTTGAGTTGCAAAAAGTTAGCGGACATCCATTGTTTAATTTCATTAAGACACGCCTCCAGCTGACTACAGTCCGGCGTGTTGGTCAGCTTTAGGGGCATGTAGAGTTGAGTGTCATCAGCATAACAGTGAAAGCTAACACCGTACTTGCGTATGATGTCACCTAGCGGCAGCATGTAAATACTAAAGAGTGCAGGGCCAAGAACCGAACCCTGGGGAACTCCGCACGTTACCTTGACATAGTCCGAGGTCACATTGTTATGGGAGACGCACTGCATCCTGTCAGTAAGATAAGAGTTAAACCAAGACAAGGCTAAGTCTGACATACCAATACGTGTTTTGATACGCTCTAATAAAATATTATGATCGACGGTATCGAAAGCGGCGCTAAGATCAAGAAGCAGCAACATAGATGACGCATCAGAATCCATCGTTAGCAATAGATCATTAGTCATTTTTGCGAGGGCTGTCTCCGTAGAGTGATTTGCCCTGAAACCGGATTGAAAAGGTTCACAGAGATTGTTAGTCACTAAGTGTTCATTTAGCTGCTGTGCAACAGTTTTTTCGAGAATTTTGGAAATAAACGGAAGGTGGGAGACCGGTCGGTAGTTTACCATGAGGTCAGGATCGAGGTTAGGTCTTTTGAGCAGAGGATGAATAACCGCTTTTTTGAATGCTAGGGGAACAGTGCCGGAGGAAAGTGATAAGTTTATAATATTTAACACTGATGGACCTAATAATACAAACAGTTCCTTGATAAGTTTCCCAGGAAGTGGGTCAAGTAAACATGTTGTTTGTTTTATCCCACTTACACGCTGTAATAATTCCTCTAATGTTATTTCATCAAAAATAGAGAGACTATTTTGGAGGGCAGTGTCCGTCGTATATACAGTCGTATTTGTGTTAATAGAGCCCAGTTGTAGCTGGGATGCGTTGTCTTTAATCTCCTTTCTAATGAGTTCAATTTTCTTATTAAAGAAATTCATAAAATCATCTGCCGAGTGGGTGGAGCTACTGGGAGGAGTCCCTTGTTGGGTTAGCGATGCTACTGTACTAAACAGAAATTTAGGATCGTTTTTGTTGAGGCGGATGAGATTTGAGTAGTATTTAGCTTTAGCTAAGGTAAGCATGCGTTTATAAGTTATTAAACTATCACTCCATGCTTGATGGAAAACCTCAAGTTTAGTCGCGCGCCATTTGCGTTCCAGTTTTCTACATGATAATTTATGAGCTCTAATTTCTTCTGTAAACCATGGGGTGCGCCTTTTAGGGGCCCTTTTTTGCTTTAGCGGTGCTAT